>NW_006203902.1:366840-432297 GCF_000334495.1 Tupaia belangeri chinensis
CCTTGGGTGATGTCATTTTCTTGGACTATCCAAGTAATTGGTTAACATGAGCTTGCACAGAAATTTCTGAAAATATCCAATTTGCAGTTATTTAGCAACTGCTACCATAGAATAATTCTCTCTTTTCCATTGTCCAGATTACTTAATACCCTCGTTCAGAGTATCTAAACCAGAAATCTATTCTCAAACATTCTGATAAATGGAGCTCTCAGGTTCTTTCCTCAAGATATAAAATGGGACACAGACAGTGTTGAGATAATAATCAACATTTAGGTTTACCTCTATGAAAGTTTGTAAAAGCTATTTTTATTTGAAATGATTTTCCCAACCATGAGAGAGGGAAGAGAAATGTAAAAACATTCTCTTTCTTTTTTCTTTCTTTCTTTTTTTGAGAGGTTTTTGCTATAGGGTGTGTGTGCTCGCTGGGAAGACAGAGAGAGACAGAGAGACAGAAAGCGAGAAATTACACCCCAGGGGAGATGGCCATGCTGCAATCCCTTCTCTTCCATTCTCCTCTTGGGATCTTGGGCATGCATGCATACACACCAGTGTGAGTTTAAGCCACCAGGTCCAGGACTCGAACCATGGTCAACTACATGTTAGTCCAATGACATAGACATTACACTAACTGCTGGTCCCAAAACAATCACTTTATTTTGACATCTTAGAATTTAATGCATCAATTCTTTTTTTTTCTTTTCTTTTTGATATATCAATTCTTTTTTTTTTTTTTTTTGGAGAGGTTTTTGCTATAGGGCACGTGTGTTCGCCAGACAGACAGAGAGAGACATAGAGACAGAAAGTGAGACATCACCCCCCGGGGGGATGGCCACGCCGCAATCCCTTCTCTTCCATTCTCCTCTCAGGATCTTGGGCACGCACACACACACGCCCGGCGTGAGTTTTAAGCCACCGGGTCTGGGACGCAAACCGCGGTTGACTACGTGGGAGTCCAGTGACATAGCCATTATGCTAACTGCTGGTCCCGATAGATCAATTCTTAAAAATAAGTTTGCATTGTGTATCTTTCTTAATATGAAGACAATTTGGGAGCAAGAATTTATAATGTATAATGCAGACCACAAATGACTGTATGAAGGGGCTGGAAGTGAGAAGACTGGGCAAAGAATAGTGCAGAAACATGTAAGATTAAAAGCAATCAAGATTGGGTGGGCTCTCTTGACACAGCAGTAATGAACTGATCAAAAGAGACCTATCCCTTTTAAAAATTTTTTCTCCTATTTCATAAGTTGCTGTTTCACTTTGGATTGTTTTGTTGTTGTTGTTTCTGCTGTATTTAGAGTGATGTAATCCATTTGTCTGTTTTTGTTTCTGTTGCCTGTGCTTTAGGTATTATATACAAAAAAAAATTGTCAAAAGGGTTTTCCTTTATTTATTTATTTTTCTAGGTTTCAAGACTCGAAAGTCAGTAGGCCATGTGGAATCCATCGATGAAACAATTATGCTATCTGCTAGTCAGTCCCAAGCATCCATAGAGCTTTAATCAACATAAATATAGTCCCTAGCTTATTAGATATTGGAAATAAGGCTATAATAAATTGGAAAATAAGGGCCCAAATATAAAAATATGGCTACACATTTTTTCCCATCCTTGATTGCATCCCTGTTAGCAACTAGATTTTTTTGTTCTTATCATAAGTACATATTGTCACATGCCATACATCTTAGCTAGATTGTGACGGGTTGGTCAACAGAATGTTCCAGAGGTGACTATGCAAATTCCACATCTGTATCTTCAGCTTCTGCTTTTACTATCTAGGAATGCTGCATGGACACAAATATGTTGAAAACAATCCTGGTAAGAAACATGTGGAGGGAAAGGCCCCCCACCCTTGCTGTTTTCTCAGCAAAACCCAACCGCAGTCTATGTGTAAGAGAACACAGGCAAAATCAACAGAGGAGTTGCTCAAAAATCTCATAGAATTTTGAAAATAATAAATTATTATTGTTTTAGATTCTAGTGTGGGTTAGTATGTAGTAAAAGTTATCTGAAATACAGGTTCATTATTTTTTAAATGTTACATAATAAAAGTTTAGATGCAAAATAATAAAAGTACACTCACCAAGAAATGTAAGTTTTTGTCTTATTTGCTTAATTTTTTAGTTCATAAAATGTTGCTAATAGAATTTAAATTGTGATATCAATCTTCTCTTAACAGAGATCATATTCATATTCAGAGTCCAGTCTAGACACTGATGTTTTAATTGTTGATTCTCTCAAAAAATCATAATTTTTCTGTTATTCCTGCTAATATAAGCAATTTTAATTCACTAATTTCCCACCACTATACGATATCTCATTGTAAAAATACACCAAAACTTATTTATCCATTTCCTCTCATGAGATGCTTGGATTATTTCAAATATTTTACTCCTGTAAGTAATGTAATCCTAGTTTATATCAAAGCATATCTTTGTTTATGTCTCCTAATTCATGTATGCAAAAATTTCTCTAAAAGAATTGCTTCAGATAATACTAGAATACCCACATCTCTGGGGACCAGCAGTTAGCATAATGGCTGTCATTGGACTCCCATGTGGTTGACCACAGTTCGCGTCCTGGACCCGGTAGCTTGAGACTCACGCTGGGTGCGTGTGCGTGTGTGCCCAAGATCCCATGAGGAGAATGGAGGAGAAAGGATTGTGGCATGGCCAAGCCCCCTGGGGGGTGATTTCTCGCTTTCTATCTCTCTGTCTCTCTCTGTCTGTCTGGCGAGCGCACGCACCCTATAGCAAAAAAAAAAAAAAAAAAAAAAAAACCCTCATCTCTGACTCCTACTTTCCACTGTCTACTATATTGTTTTAGTATATTACTATGTTGCTTATAGAATAACTGAAACTAGTTAATTTGTAGAGTATAGAGACCTATTGACTCCTAATTTTGGTGACTGGAAAGTTCAAAGGCATGGGCTTTAATTACAACATGCCCGATAGAAGCAACAAAGATGGCAGCTGCATCAGCGTATGGTCAGTGTCCATGTGAGTTTCTGCCTGCCATATTTTCTCTCCTTGTTAACTACCAGAACTTAGCCATGGGAATCCCACTGTCATTACCCAATCACTAGTCTCTTCACTAAAGCCTCACTCTTTGACACCATAATTGGATCAAGTTTTTACTCTCTTAATTCTGTTATAGTTGCTCAACACATGCATTTTGGAGGATCTTACTTAACCTTTAGTACCTACTATCAATTTTACCTCCTTTAGTTCTCACAAATTGGTGCTCATTGTGATTATTCATTTAAAATATCATTCATGTAACTTTTTCTTAAAAATAGAAAAATCCCTTTTTTGTTCAATATGAACACAGAAGGTATAAGAACAATTAAAATATCCCCCACCATGAAGCCCACAGTTATATGTAAAGAGTGAAGTGCTTGGGTCAGTAGGTGACATGGTGGTTAAAGTGCTAGACTCCCACATAGCCAATCTCGGATTGAGTCCTGGACCTAGCAGCTCGTACCTCATGCCAGGCATGCATGTATGTGTGCCCATAATCCCAAGAAGAGAATGGAAGAGAAAGAATTGTAGTGTGGGCATCCCTACTGGGGAGTGACTTCTCAGTTTCCCTCTTACCATATCACTTTATCTCTCTAGTGAGTGATGTACCTTAGGCAATTATCTTACATAAATAAATAAATAAAGAGTGAAGTGCTAAAAATGGTGAATATATGAATAGAGAACAATTGATTCTAAGAGTTGGAAAAATATCTAGAAGAATGTGGTATGGAAAATGAAACCTGACAAAAATATATCTTACCCAGATTAAAAGGATGGTACACATGTTTAAAATAAATAGAGCATAATAAAATATTAATTGCTGAAACAGCTGAGTGTGCATCCATGCAAGTTGAGTCTGTAGAAGTGGTGGATAACAAGTTCAAGACATAGGTCTAGTTCAACTTAGGAAAATGGGTGATATATTGAGAAAGTGACTTTATCTTGAGAGAAATGGAAAGAAGAAAGTTTGAGTTTTACAACAGTCATTATAACAATCAGAAGAGATAAACAGTAATCAAGACACAAGATACAAAACCATAATTTTAAGAAGATCAGCTAGATAATTTATATATATATATATAAAATACTATAGGGGCCTAACCTCTGGAAGTGGCAGTGAAGCTGGGGAGATATAGGTAGAGTTGGTAGATATTTAGGAGATTGAACTGGTAGACTTAGTGATTACATGATATAGGGGTTAAAGGAGATTATCCATAAGATTTGTGTAATATTGGGGAAATTTGTCATATTCAGAAATCTGAGACAACATACAAATTTTCAGTGGATGTATTCAGGACTATCCCTAGGATATTTGACACCCAGAGTCAACTTTTCTTTTTTTTTTTTTTTTTTTTTTGGTTCTTGCTATAGGGTGCATGTATGCACCAGAAAGACAGAGAGAGACAGAGAAACAGAAAAGAAGAAATCCCCCCCAGGGTGGATTGCCATGCCACAATCCCTTCTTCTTCATTCTCCTCTCGGGATCCTGGGCATGTACATATATGCTCCTGGCATGAATTTAAGCCACTGGGTCCAGGACTCAAACCACGGTTGGCTACATGGGAATCCAGCAACGTAGCCATTACACCAATTGCTGGTCCCAAAAAATTACTACTAATTTTGAATCTACCCTATAAGGTAGAAATGAGAACTATTGCCAGGGACCAGCCTCAGCGGGGGTGGGTTGACTTGTCGGAGGCGACATTGGAAGGAAAGGGAGACAAAGGCCTCATGCCTTTTCATGCACGTCCTGAGTCGGACACTCCTCCGAGATCTCTCTCTGAGTAGTGACAACTTCTAGGAATCATTGTGCCTTTATATTGAAAATGTGATACATGCAAGTGAACGGGTGAGGGGCTACATGTTCTAATTACAAATTCATAAAGTTTTAACAATAGAGATCAAAGATTCTATTCAGGGTTTGATTAAGGGCAGGTCTATTAATCATCGATACAATTCAACAATTGTTTGATTGATGTAAGCAAGCTTTTGGGAACTTCTGGGAGTGTGGTTTCAGAGAACATCTCCAGCAGGCAGAGTTAATTATCAGCCAGTACTTGGTGGCAGCCATCTTGCAGTTACTGGTTGTGATGCTAAAAAAGAAAATCTCAAGTACAGATATTAGTTCTTATGGATCTCAATAAAGAATGACATTTATATAATTCTATAGAGATATAAAATTTAATTAACATAATCCTAATATATTTACCTATCCTGAGAGGGTGAAGTTACTGTTCACTTGGTGAGGGCGGGGACAGCTTTTTTCAACTAGCAGTAAAGTGACTAACAAGTTAGTGAAAAACTTTGTGGTATACCTAGGCATTCTATTGTGCCTGTGGCACCACCATCATGTATTTTGTCAGAACATTAGCTACAGTGAGGCAGGGATGTCTTGGGTCAGTTTTGGCTTAAGAGGTTGTTTTTAAGTTTATATTAAATGTGTTTTGAAAGACCTTTCAAAGGTCAAGAAGAACTTCAGCACACCCTCTGTTGTGCCTGATGAAGCGCTATAATTAACAGTAAGTGGTCAAGGTAAAGGGGAACTGTCAGGTAATTTTGGGGAAATCTTACTACAAAGATGTATGAGAAAGCTATATAATTCTTTTATAGTAGTATATCAGGGAGTCAGAGGGGGGGTCACTTCCCAGCAAGGCTACCACAGTTCTGGAGCAATAGCAAGCGGCCTTGCTGACATGCTAAATGGCCCAAGCTTTGTTCCTAGGTGTGTGTGTGGGGGAGGCATGCAGTAGTGGCCTTGCCAACGTACTGAACTGACTGGAAGCAGTGCTCAAAAGGTCAAGGGCTCAACACAAGTTCTGGGGCCCCACCAGGTCAGACTCCTCCAAACTATTGCAGAGAGTTGTTCAAAATGAGCAACTCTCAATCTTTATGAATTTATTTTCAAAAGAAATATATGTAGATGAGTCATTGTATTCCAAGAAGCTTAGCATATAACTAAATGTTCCTAAAATTGACTTAATTTAGAATATATCATATAGCATCAATACTTGTTAAAGAATAAGTAATGACTTATATCTATCTGAAACATATCTATTATATGCATATATGTGTATAATCTCAAACATATGTAAACAGAATTTACATTGCATATACATGTTTTATATATATATATATATAGAAATAATGTATATGACAAGGTCTTTAAAAGTTCATTGAGATGGTGGCATGGTGGTTAAGGCACTGGACTCCCACATGGTCAACCGCAGCTTGAGTCCTGAATCTGTTGGCCTGCTTCTCAGTTTCTCTCTCTTGATGTCTCTCTCTGGTGAGCACATGTGTCCTATAGCAAATTTTTTAAAAAAAGGAAATAATAATAATAAATAAAAAATTTTAACATGTCATTGAAAAATGATTATTATAAAACACTACACATAGATTTCAAAATTTTTTTGCACCAAATAAACCCTGCTTTTATTCCCAGTTTCTGCAAAGTGTCTGAAGTTTCCCAAATGTGTATTTATATCCACACACATAGGCAATGCATTTTAATTGTTATATATATTTTATGGACACATTCAAAATATATGTATATTATTTTATACTTAGAACTGTAGAGTACTCAATTGTTTAAGGGCTAGTGGTTTCTGACAATGTTTTGTACAGTTACAGTGGTATCTGAAAGAAGCAAAAAGCCTGTAACTTTTTGCCTTTTTTTGTGTAACAGCCTATATAGAATCCATTTCCTGAGTAGCATTTTTCTAAACCTGCTCAAAGTCATTTAACAAAGTAGATAAAAGAGATAGGCATGAGCTTTATAATAAACAACAGAGGAAGTTAAAAGATATTTAACTATTCAGAAAATGAAAAAAAAAATCAGGTAAGATACTTTTTCCTTAGTACTTTCCAGCAAGAAGCTGTGGATATAGTTTCACATATCAACTGTCTTTTTAAAAGAGAGACATTTGCATCTGAAAAATCAGGAGTTCATAGATTATTATGCCCAGTTTTACACACAAGTGAAAGAGGTTTGAGATTGTGTCCCATTTATTACAAATATTAAATCTCTTTTCTTCCCCATCTCCTTCTCATTCATTGCATTTGAAAATTGATTTTTGTTCAAGAACATGTCAATAATCAATTTTGTTTAATGTATCATGTACTTAATTATACTCTCCATTTATGAAAATAATTAAATTTACTAAGTTCAGAAACACTACATCATTTTGTAAATTTCATTTAATACTATGTATACAGAGCAAATTAAGGTCCAAATCTGATGAAAAACAATAAAAAGATAATTTTCAGCTTGTATTTCCAATAAAAGCTTTATTTTACATCAAATATGGTTTCCACCCTGTCTCATCTGTTAATTTAATTAGGTAGGCTATATTAAACAATAAAACAATTCTCTGCAAGTCAGAGGACTTCGGTGTAAGTTTTTATTCAGTACGTGCTGAGTACTGTGACCTGAGATTAAACCTCTGCATGACCAGATTAAATCTGGTTAGAATTTAGCCTACTGACCAGAAAAAAATGGCAAATTAGAATATTCTTAGTCTGTATGATTTTGAGATAATCAAATTAAACGAAACAGTCCACTTCCAGTACCTACCACCAGTGTTTTATCAACTCATCCTTACTTCAACTCTCTGCAAGGTTTTGACTGTTTCCCTGCCTGCAGTGAAGGAAGGAAACAGTCTCCCACAATCTATGCTGAACATTTAACTGCCATATTTATTCCCTTAATTTTCTGACACCCATAGAAATATCTCCTACATTGTAGTCTAGAGTTAAGTCCTTTTAATTATACTGTTAGCCACATTTCAGATACTTAACAGAAAATGCTTTGCTTTTACACTAGAGACAAATGTAATCTTTAGAAATATAAACTAATAGATCAACTTTTGATTGGATATATTGTATTAAAATCAATTATTTATTTTCATAAATACATTTGGAACATATAGATCATAATTCTACTTAATACTGATTTATATACTTAATATTCTTTCTTTATTAATAATGTATTTTCCCCTTAAGATAGTTGACTTTCATATGTTACCAACCAAAAAATGAAAGTGAACACATTGTGTGTTTATGATTAGAAATCTAATATTTGTATTATAAAATATGCATGGAATATTCAAACAAAAATTCATTTTATGAATCAGTGTTTATGACAAACAATATCAATATTAATTTTGCAAAAAAGTAATGCTTTAAGCATTTAACACAAAATATATAATCAAGTGGCTGCAACATATATTTACAAAGATAATAAGAGTAGTGATTATTAGGAAAAAATAAATGATTAATGTGTTAGAATATAAAAAAAGTCATTATTAATGTGAAAGAAGAAAGTGCCAATCTTTCAAATGATAGTTTTGAACAACTTTATATATGTATTTGAGAGTTTTTTAAATGATTCAGCCTTTTAAAATTGTGTGTTATATTAAAGTATTAGTGGCATTTGCTTTCCCAGCATGATGTCAACAGATCTGTAGTTATTGCCAACTCAATCCATGAAGGACTAATTACAAGAATAAATAATTAAAAACAAACCAGAACTAACAAGTTGTGATTACACCATAAGTGACAATCTTTTAGTTTGTCAGATAAATGAATGGGTTGTGCAGATAGAGATGACTATAATAAATAAGTCAATCTGTAGTGTCATTTAACTGTGAGTAAAGATATTCATCTTTTGACATAAAATACATAATGTTTTTTTTATATAATTACGCATAACTGTGATTGATTCCTTGTTTGTCTCATTGTAGTGTTACATTTGTAACATTGCGGTTAAGACTATGTCAGGATTCCATGTAAACCCACATATTTCTCCATTTATAATTTTATGATTAAAGTTCTATCCAGAATTAAGCTTGGATTGCCAAGTTTAGTTTTCATACTTTTCTTTCAGTTTTTAAAATTTGCATTTAATCACTGAATATCTTTACAGTGTACATGTTTTTTCCCAGCATGAACATAGTGTATATTAGTATATCAAAGATATTATCATATTATCATCAGCAGATAAGTTTTCATTTTTGTGTCTATTAAATATGTTGTTTATTTTTCCAAATACTTATTAAGAGGACATTTACAATATTTTCCTCTTGCATGATTCTTCTGAAACTGATCTTCAGTGACAGTAGTTTGTCTACAATACAATTCAATTTCATTTCTTTTTTTTTTTTTTTAAGAGATTTTTGCTATAGGGCACATGTGTTCACCAGAGAAACAGAAAGCAAGAAATCCCCCTCCAGGGAAAATGGCCATGCAGCAATCCCTTCTCTTTCATTTTCCCCTCTAGATTTTTGGCATGCATGCACACGCACCTGGCATGAGTTTCAAGTCACTGGATTTGGGAATCAATCAAACTGCGGTCAGCTATGTGGGAGTCCAGGGATATAATTATTACGCCATCTGCTGGTCCCATGATTCAACTTTTATAAATACACATTGAAATTTTTATTCACCATTTGCTGGGTTCTCTTTCACTCCCACATACACTGTTTCTTGCTTCTCTGGCTTGAAGTTCTCGATACAGAATTTCACACACGTCTGCATCAGCTCACATTTTACATATTCAATAAAACTGACAGACTGTCTTTGCCTAGGCCTCATCATCTCCCCATAGCCTTTAACAGGTTAACCAAAGCTACCAATCACTTGCTATGGTTTTGCAACCTATAACACTGACTCCAATAAGCACTGCTGTTTTATTCCAATAACCTTTATGCAATGCAGGTTAAGGCAGCTAGATCCCACCAAGTTGACTCCATGGTTCAAGTCCCATACCCTGTGGCTTGAAAATCATGCTGGGTACATGCATGCCCAAAACTCTGAGAAGAGAATGGAGGATAAGGGATTGTGATGTGACCATCTCCCCTGGGGATATTTCTCACTTTTCCTGGCTCTCTTTCTCTCTCTCTGTTTGTTTAATGGATACAATGTCTTTCAGTTCTTTCACCTTCTATGATGTCAAAAGCACTGATTATACTGTAACTCCCATGCAGACACTTGCCTGTTGCTTTCCTCCTTTGCTTTCTAAGGTCTCTGTTCCTGTATCCAGTTAGTGTTTTGGAAGTAACTCCAAGGCCACATCTAGATTGCCCTGTTTTCCTCTGCAGTCCCAGGTCATGTCTCAAACTGAGCTGTCTCCACACACGTTTTATTAAGCTGAAAGTATGGAAAAAACAATCAGCTTCTCTGTATACTGAATAGCTTGGAGGAAAGTAGAAATCACGTTCATAAAGCATCATTTTACTTAGAGATGATGATACTGACTACAATGACCAAAGCTTCACAATACACTACACACACAGCTGGCCAGGGACACAAGTCTTCACATTCACATTTTATGCCATCTTGGGCAACAATGTTAGGCTCAGAAGAATAAATTGAGACCAAGAGTCTCCTGAAAGAAGATGATGTCCATCTTCCCTTCCATCCTCTTTTACTTGAATTAAAATGCTTTTAAAATAAATTGTTAAAAACTTCCTTTCACAGGAAAGATACATTTTGTCCTGAGAAAAACATATATTGATAAGTGTTTGGACTATTTTTAGTTCTAATTCTTCACATTTTTTCTTTATTTTAGTGAATATTTCTCTGGGGTTAAAAAAATAGTAGATGTTATTAAAAGAAATGCTTCATTTTGCATTAAAACTAGTATTACTATAGTTTTATAACTTTAACATAAGCAAATGGCATGAAAGTTAAGGCAGTTAGATCTCTCCATGGTTCAAGTCCCATACTCTGTGGCTTGAAAATCATGCTGGGTATGTGTGGGTGCATGCCCAAAACTCTGAGAGAATGGAGGAGCAAGGATTGTGATATGCCCATCACCCCTGCGGTATTTCTTACTTTTCCTCTCTCTCTTTCTCTTTGTCTCTCTTCAGCAAGTGTACAGGCTCTATAGTCAAAAGCATGAAAAGGTAATATTGATACATTACTTTGTCTCTCTCTCTCTCTCTCTCTCTCTCTCTCTCTTTATTTATTTATTTATTTATTTATTTATTTGGAGAGGTTTTTGCTATAGGGCACGTGCGCTCGCCAGATAGACAGAGAGAGACAGAGAGACGGAAAGCAAGAACTCACCACCCAGGGAGAATGGCCACACCACAATGCCTTCTCCTCCATTCTCCTCTCAGGATCTTGGACACTAAGGCACATATGCCTGGCATGAATTTAAGCTACCTGGTTTGGGACTCCAACCACAGTCGACTGCATGGGAGTCCAGTGACATAGCCATTATGCCAACTGCTAGTCCCAATACATTACTTTGTCTCTTAAAGGTACCAAGTTTTATGAAAAATTAAAAAAGGATAAGCATAAAATTCTTTTATACCTTTGAATATGTAAAATCTGACTTTATAGTTTATCAGTTGATAATTCAGTATAGATAAACCCCAACTGAAATATTTTAAATATATTTTAATCACTTGCACATTAGCCATGAGAAAAGAATTTTGATAGTAATTACCTAAACAATGTTTCATTTTTTGCTTTAACTCAAAATATGCCTACTACTGAAATAATAAGATAATGAAAACTGCAAATATTAAACTATTAAATATGCATTTTGGTGTTTATTCTGTGTTGTGTACTTGGCTTTCTAGGTCTATGATTTGGTTTCTATTATTAATTTTAAAACATTCTAAAAATATTTCTCTTCTTACTTTTTCCCCCTTTTCTTGTATCCCATTACCTCTTTTCTAATTGCTACACTGCTTTTGAATATTCTGTTCCGTTTTCCCCCCTGGCATCTCAATTTTAAATATTTCTAATGATGACATTTCTTCCAGCTCATTTTTTCCTTCTTGCTGCCAACATACTGATCAGTCAGTTAAAGACTCTATTTCTGTTACGTGTTTTTGATTTCTTGCACGTCCTTTTGACTCTTTCTCAGTGATTCCACCTCTGTTTACAGTACCCATATTATTCTTGCCTGGTGTCCACTTTTTAGATTAATGATCTCAACTTATTACTTGCAGTTGTTTTAAATTTGGAGTTTGATGGTCGCACCCTCTCTGCCACACCTAGTTCTGACTCTGATCTTCTGTTTTCTCTCTTCCAAATGTGGTTTTGTCTTTTAGTATGATTTGTCATTTTGTCGTTGTTGATAGCTTGATATAAACACTGCATAAGAGGAGTTAAGTTACATGTACCTTTAGTGTGAATTGTTGATAGCTTGATATAAACACTGAGTAAGAGGAGCTAAGTTACATGTACCTTTACTGTGAAGTTTTACGTTATCTAGCTAAGAGTTAAGCTGTGTTTACCACTTGCTGTAGATATGGGTGCCAGAGGCGAAAATTTCCCGTGATGTGATTTTTCTGTCTCCCTAGTCATCTTTGGGTTTTCCTAGAGACTTTGTAAATAAATCTTATATGTGTAACTCTTTCAGTTATGTTCTCAGGTATTATATAGGATCCTCACTGATGTGCTGGCAAGGTGTGAGGAGAGGGGATGCATTCTCTAATTCTACCATGAAGTTTTAATTCGCGAATGAACGTTTGCCCCTGAATTGTGATCTTCACAAGTACTTCTCAATTTTGTCTCCTCTTTCTCCTAGGGCAAATCAGAAACATGGAGATCAGAGTTCAGTTTTTCCTCGGAAAAGCAGAAACATGGAGATCAGAGTTCAGTTTTTCCCTTCCCACAAATCATTTAGATTCTGGAAAAAACTCATTCGGTTTGGCAAATGTTTTAATAATTTTCCTTTAAGGATGATCTTATTAAGGAGAACGAAATATTCTGGGATTGCTTGAGGATATCTACTTTTTCCCTTCTCTGACTGATAGCAGGAAAGTTGTTCTCTGATCTTTACTTTGAAAACTTGCAAGACTTCTGGAGGTAAAAATCACAAATTTGTAGAGATTCCTATAATACTAGGAGCTCCTGGAGTTTTTGTTTCTCAAACCTGTCCATACTGAACCTCCAGAAATTCTTAAATTTTTGATGCTTTTCTATCTGATACAAGTCCCATTGAAAGACTTCTAAGCCTCTACTCCAGTAAGCTACAATAAGCTCCCTACTTGTCTGTCTACAGTTTTACAAACAACAGTTTTTCTTGGGCCTTTAATATTCTTAAATCTAATAAGTGTTGTTGTTTTGAATTTGTTCAGCTTTTTTCTTGTAATGAACACCGAAGTGACAACTTCTGTCTTAGTCAGTCTGTGGCACTATAAGGAGCGTACCATAGAGTGATTAGCTGCAAAGTCCACTATTAAAATGTCAGGAGATTCTCCGGTGATGGCCTCCTTTCTGGCTTGTACACAGTAGCCTTTTCACTATGCCCTTAAATGGCCAGGAGAAAGTTGGTCTCTCTTTTTTTATTAGACACTGATGCCATTACTGAGAGCTTGGCCAGTGTTTACAAATTTGGACACTGATAAACTCACATATTGAAGAAATTTAAATCTTGAGCAAAAGATGCTTGAAGAAAACCATAGCAAATCACTTTGTGTTAGCTTGTGAGTGCTGCCATAACAAAATACCATAGACTGGGTGGTATAAGCAACAGAATTATTGTTTTTCTTATAGTTCTGGAAGCTAGAAGTTTAAAATTGAGGTGACAACAATATTGGCTACTTTTGAGGGCTGTGGTTAGGATTCCTTCCAGGCTTATAGGTGGGCATCTTCTCTCTGTAGTTTCACCTTATTGTCCCCTATACATGTTCGTGTCCCAGTTTCTTCAGCAATCATATTTGATGTCACACACACTTTAAACACCTCACTGTAATTTAACTACCTACTTAAAGGTACATTCTCCAAATAAGATCACGTTCTGATGTTTTGGGAGTTAGGACTTCAATGTAGGATATTGTTAAGCAGGAGGAGAAGGAAACAAGTTCCATCTGTAAAGAATATTATAATCCTTTTTTTTTTTTTTAAGAAAAAAAGCAATAAGAAAACAATCGGGCAGATTTAAAAAAAAAATAATGAAAAGAGGCTAGCAGGTGGCATGGTGGTTAAGGGATTGGATTCACACAGAGACATACTTCAGTCTTTCCACCCGCTTATCAAAAGATTTGATAGATTTTAAAGTGATGGAGTTCAAGGGAGAGGATAGAGGAAAATAAAAGGCAAATATTCAAAACCCATGCAGGGAAATATGGAATCTCTCACAAACTTCAGTCTTTTAATCTAAACTCCATATTATTTTCCCCAGATTCTGCAGAAACTTAAGGATAGACATGCAAGACATGCTTCTCCTCATTGACACACAAGGAACTAGAAATGTGCAGCAGAACAAAAAGTGCAATTCTCTTACCTGCAAGTCTCTGATTGAAAAAGAGAAAAAAAAGAAAAAGAAAAAGAAAAAGAAAAAGGAAAAGAAAACATTCTCTAAAAGTTCTCAATACACAGAAATCATCCAAAGCCCACGAGAAGACAATCTGCCTTCTGTACCCAAAGTACTACAGATGCTTCTGATGCCAATACAATTCTGTAGTAGCATCTTTCAGAAGAATTAGCTCCTAAAATTGTTGGTAAGAAAAAACAAAGCAAGAAATTGACTCAGAGCATCCTTATCCGTCAGCAGAGAACACAGATGTCTTCATGAACAGATAATCAGAAATCTAGTTTCTGATTTCTAACGTTTAAACAATATTGCTATAGTAAGTAAAAAACTAATAGTTTGATCTTTGTAGACACTAGAAACAGTGGGATAAAATATCAGATTACTTGTCATGAGTTACACATTTGATGGAAAAAGGTTATACTAATGAGAGTAATAGATACTGAATTATATTTAAAGAAATATGAGATGTAAAAATCTATAAAATTTGTATTAGACCACTCAGAAAATTTTAAGTAAAGTATTAAAAAAGCTTTATGAAATTCATTTGATGAACTAAAAGTATATACTTTCTCAATTTAAACACTTAGGGTACTAAAATAAAGTAGCAGAGTTGCTAGATGCCAAATTCAAATAAAAGTTAATATTGAGGAAAAAATTGTATAAAACAGAGGGAAAAGCTAAAAGAATTGGAAGATGGATTAGATTTATAATGTAAGAGGAATTGCAGAAGAAATACATAACAGATGAAAAATAGCTATTGAACAATAATGGAATATTTCTCTGAGCAGAACAACTGAGTTATAGATTTTATACATCTATACATTTCCAAAGAAAGTTATTGAGGGACGAGCAGTTAGTGTAATGGCTATGTTGCTGGACTCCCATGTAGACAGCCGTGGTTTGAGTCCTGAACCGGGGGCTTAAACTCACACTGGGCACATGTGCGAGCATGACCAAGATCCCAAGAGTTGAATGAAGGAGAAGGGATTGGGGGATGACCATTCCCCATGGGGGCTGATTTCTCGCTTTCTGTCTCTGTCTCTCTCTGTCTTTCGGGCAAGCGCATGCGCCCTATAGCAAAAAAACCTCTCCAATGGCATAATGGTTATGCTGATGGACTCCTACATAGTTGACCACACAGTTCAAGTCCTGGATCCAATGGCTTAAAACTTACACCACGCATGTGTGCATATGTGCTCAAGGTCTCAAGAGGAGAATAGAGGAAAGGGATTGCCACATGTCCATTGCCCCTGTGGGGTGATTTCTGCCTTTTTGTCTCTCTGTATCTCTCTGTCTGGAGAGTGCACATGCCCTAGAGCAAATCTCTCTCTCAATAAAATAAAAAAAAAAAAGGAAAAGGAAAAGCAAAAATAAATAAAGGAAGAAAGTTATTGAACAGGACCAGCAGATGGTATAATGGTTATGTCACTGAACTCCCAAGTAGTCAACTGTGGTTCGAGTCTCAAAACCAGTAGCTCAAAACTCAGCCCACGCATATCTTAAACTCACGCCAGGCATGTGTACGTGCGTGCCCAAGATCCCGAGAGGAGAATGAAGAAGGGATTGCAACATGGTCATCCACCTCGGGGTGGGGGGTGATTTATTGCTTTCTGTCTCCATCTTTCTGGAGTGCACACAACCAATAGCAAAAAATCTTTCAAAAACAAACAAAAACCCTGTATCTAATTATTAAAAAAATTATAAGAGTACAGACAAAATAAAGATAGGTTTAGAAGAGAGAAAATCAAATTGATATTGAATTTTCAGTTTCTACAATATAAAAAAATAAATAATAACATAATATTCAAAAGAAAAAAAAACATGAGAGAAAAAGGACTAGCATTTTCAAAGCAATATCCAGTCATAACAATATCTTTGTCAAGGCAAAAAAAAAAAAAAAAGAAGAAGAAGACATATAAGGGTATCCAAAGGTGCCCACTCATGTATTTGAGAGAAATATGTGTTCTTGGGTACTTTAGCCAAAAACCAGATGAAGGAAAGAAAAAAGAATAAATATTGGAAGCATATTTTGCATTTTTGTTCAAAATAATTTAAAATATGTTAGGTATTTGTCATATGTTTTAAATAACAGATCATAACACCAATATTTATATCAGTTGAGCAAAACACAGAAAGTAAAAGGAGGAAATTGCTTGGAGATGAATAGTTTGAGAAGTAGGAACATAAAAACATAAAAAATAATTTATTGAGGAAGCAACTTAATGGTAAATGAGATTTATATATTAAATGTTCCCATAACAGTTGAAGAATATAGAATATGCTTTATTATGGCAACTGGTATTTGAAAGATAATTTATACCAAAAATGTTAATCAACCTATGTGGTAACACAAAGCGTCAAATTGCCTGAACCAATTCCTAGGGAATCCTAATTATTTGCAGGATAATAATGCTTTTAAGAATTAGAGAGAATTACAAGACACAGGAGAACTTTTTCCTCAGAAGAGTTGAAGAAGTCAGACAAAGCTTTCCATTAAGCCTTTTTCTTAAAAATTAGAATACATTCCAAATTGGATTTAACATGCAAAGTTCATTCAAACCAATTCATGTAGAAACATTACTTATAGAGGGTCATTTCAGTTATAGAATATGTTCACTTTAGATTTCATTCTTTGTATACAGCTTACAGGCTATCCTCCATTATTCATTCAATCATCATAAACCCCAAAAGAAATTCATAAATTACAACTCTGTTTACTTTTGTTATAATAATTTGTCTAGAAAAATTGGTTATATCTTAATAAGAGCAATTTATGATTAAGGAAAATGTATTAATTTCTTTTAATAAATATCAGCAATATTTTTACAACAGGTCTGATTACCAGTATGTTTACAAGAGAATTTGATCAAATCAATTCTTATTATTCACCCCTGGCCAAGAGAATGTTCCAGGACTGTTGTAACTCTTTCTTTGCCACTGTATACCATTAAACTAAAAATAGGAATAAAAGAAATACAATGAAACTTAGAAAATAAAAAGTAAGTAATTGCCTAATAGTAAGTAATTGCAAAAAACAGTAATTTAAATGGGATAAATTCATTATGGAACTATTAACAGAAAGCATTAAGGATCAAGACCATGTGAACAAAAAATTAACAAAAATAATGACTATATATCCATATAACTGACAAAGTGAACTGTTATGGGGACCAGCAGATGGCATAATTGTTATGTCATTGGACTCCCATGTAGTCAAATGTGGTTCAAGTCCCGGATCCGACAGCTTAAAACTCACATGGGGCACATGTGTGCACTTGCCCAAAATCCCAAGAGAAGAATGGAGGAGAAGGTATTGTAGGGTGGGATTCTCCCTGAAGGGTGATTTCTCGCTTTCTGTCTCTCTGTCTCTCTGGTAATGCATACACCCTATAACAAAAATCTCTCTCAGAAAAAAATGTACTGTTGTGTATACTCAAAAATTAATGAATTAAACAATATAGACACAGAAAATTCACAATAAATTTCAAAGAATCAATAGTATCAATAAAACATAATATTTAATAAAATAATAGTGTAAATAAATTACAAATAATATCAAAATATAAATTATAGATTATTTTTTAAAATGAAGTCAAAGTCAAATATAAAAAGGAAATCATACTAAAAATTACAAAATATTTAGAAATGAATGATGATAATGTTATATATCAAAGTAGGTATTCCAAATCTGAAGCAGCAATTAGAGATATTATTGATGTCTTCATTTATTTTTTAAAATATTACTGAAAACAAATGTATAATATTTTCTACAGAAAATTTCAATATAAGTGATTATAATAAATATAAATCAATTACAAAAATAATAATAAGGGCAAGAATTATAAAATATTAAACCAAAGATGAGAGTATTTGAAAAAAGTAAAAAAAAAAAGAAAACAACTTTTTTCTTAATAAAACATCTATGCAACAGACCTATCTCCAGAAAAATTTGTTTTGATCTTTTTGATCTTTTTGTTATAGGGCATGTGCATTTGCCAGAGAGAGGGAAAGTGAGAAATCACCTCCCAGAGGAATCAGCACATGCAATTCCTTCTCCTCCACTCTCCTCTTATGATTTTTGGGCACAGAAGCACATGTGCTTGGCATAATTTTCAAGCTGGGATCAGAGACTCCAACTGGGCAAGTGGCCATGTGGGATCCAGTGCATTAACCTCCAGGTCACCTGCTGGTTCTCTAGTAATATTAAAACCAAGCAAAACAAACCATGTGTTAGGAAGAACAAAAAATGATATTATTGCTTTGCAATCATTTGCTAACAGAGAACTTGAGGACAAATTTTTGTTTCTCATAGAATGTCTATTTGGAAATAGTCATAGATTTTAGATGCAAGTAATTTATAGATATTTGATTACAGTGATTTTATAAACATAATTATAGATTTAGAATAGCACATTTTCTATGATTATGCTTTTTCTCTTGTCCTTTAAAATAAAATGAACATAAAAGGAATAAAATAATTAAGATCCAGGGACCAGCAGATGGCATGAGGTTACATTGCTGGACTCCCATGTAGTCAACTGTGTTTTGAGTCCCAGACCTGGTGGCTTAAAACTCACGCTGGGTGCATGTGTGCGAGTGCTCAGGATTCCAAGAGAGAATAGAAAAGGGATTGCAGTGTGACCAGTCCCACTGGGGGGGGGGGGCAGGTAGGTTCTTGCTTTCTGTCTCGCTCTTGCAGTTGTGCGTGCCTTATAACAAATATCAATCTCTCACTTTTTTTTTTTGGGGGGGGGGGGGAGGGTTTTCAGGGCATGTGCACTCACTAGAAAGACAGAGAGAGACAAGAGAGACAGAAAGTGAGAAATCACTCCCGGGGGGATGGCCACTCCGCAATGCCTTCTACTCCCTTCTCCTCTCAGGATCTTGGGCACACATGCACACACACCCAGCATGAGTGTAAGACACTGGGTCTGGAACTTGAACCATGGATGACTATATGGGAGTTTAACAACAACCATTATGCCAATTGCTAGTCCCACAAAGATATCTCTTTTTTTTTTTTTTTTTTTTTTTGGAGAGGTTTTTGCTATAGGGCATGTGCACTCGCCAGACAGACAGAGAGAGACAGAGAGACAGAAAGCAAGATATCACCCCTCCAGGGGGGATGGCCACACCGCAATCCCTTCTCCTCCATTCTCCTCTTGCGATCTTGGGCACGCACGCACACACACCCGGCGTGAGTTTAAGCCATGGGGTCCAGGACTCGAACCGCGGTCGACTACGTGGGAGTCCAGCGACATAGCCATTATGCCAATTGCTGGTCCCTCACAAAGATATCTCTTAAAAAATTCAGTTCCTTTTAATCAAAGTTTTTATTTAAGGGTAAAACTATGGGTTGTTAGTTCAATTCATTATAATATTCTCTTTGCATATTTCAATGAAAATTTAAGGTAGCAGAACTTTTGCTAATAAATGTAAATGTCTGATGAGGAGAAGGAATAAAGGAATAACGTCATACATTTATTGATGCAAATCTCAATAAATCTAAATGTTTTATGAATTTTTAATTTCATAATATGGCACACTAAAAGCAAGCTTAATAGCTCATATTTATTCATAATTATAATTTAGTTTCTTCTCTTTTGCATCATTTGAAACTTTGCAATAAATCTGAAAGCATTCCAGATTGTGTAGCACTCTGCTGGAGGTCTTCTTATAAATTTGACACATTGACACATTGCCATTTATCATTAAACATTATGCTATTTTCCAGTCATTCACCATGACAGGGTTCACATCGCAACCAATTTGAATAAATTTTGCATACTGTTACTTCTAACACAATATTCAATATTTTAATAACTTCAAGATTTGTCAGGGTATGCCTTAGTAATTCTGTCAAAAACTGCTCATTTTGTTTAATGTGATAAACCCTTTAAAAACAAAATCTACTCACTGTCTAGATCATGTTACAATATATATATCTAACTTTCTTCTTCCTTTACTTTTATTTTTTATACAATTTCCTAAATAGAAAGGTTAGTAATAGTTTGAAAAACATTAAATAATTTTACATCTCTCTACACTGTTAAAGAAACTCCAATGGCATTTCAAAATAGTGACTAAACATGTTAGTGTCTTTAAGAAATCAAAGAAACATAACTGTTTAATATTTAGTATCTTAGTATCAATAGATATTAGTAATGCTTTAATTCTGTTCTTTCAATGTTATTTACCAAAATATTCATAAAAAAATTTGTTGTCAATAAATACCCATGACCGTTTTCTTTTTAACCTACGTACCATTACCACCCTTGCCTGGTATTTATTATTAATAAATCTGTTTGTTAATCTGTTAAAGAGTAAAGTTTTACATAACTAGTTTATTGGATTAATATATTCTTGTCTTGGAACCAGCAGATGGCATAATGGTTACTTCGCTGGACTCCCACATAGTTGGCCACAGTTTGAGTCTTGGATTCAGCAGCTAAAACTCAGGCAGGCACATGTGCATGCGTGCCCAAGATCTTGAGAGGAGAATGGAGGAGAAGGGATTGCTGCATGCCCATCCCCTTGGGGGGTAATTTATTGCTTTCTGATTATCCATCTTTGTCTCTTTGGGGAGTAGATGCATCCTATAGCAAAAAAAAAAAAAAAAAAAACTCTCTAGAAAAGAAAAACAGAAAAGATGTCTTGTCTCTTGGTTAAACTTACTGAGTCATATTCATGACACACGAAGACCCATGTGTAATAGATAGTTATTTTGTCAATTATAATAATCATATTACTATTATGATTTTAAAAAGAAGAGTATGCATATAAAATCATTGTTAACTATTTAGAAAAGCTTTGAAATGTCTTTAAAATTAGCATTATATACCAGGTTTTCAATGAAAATATCAACTGAAATTTAAGAAATCTATATTCAAATCATCTCTTCGGTATCTTATCAGTCATTTCTAAAAAATGAAATAATTAAAATGATAAATGATATAGTTGTGATTTTACAAAATATTTGCCAGAGAATTATTGTATATTACACATTTATCTATTCATTACTTTTTTTAATGATCAGTGAACAAATATAATATCTGGAGACAGGCAGAGAAAGGGTGAGTGAAAAATCACTCCCCAATGCATCCTGGTCAAGCCACAATCCCTTCTCCATCCTGTAGGGATTTGGGGCACATGTGCATATGTGCCCACCATGTTTTTCAAGCCATCAGGCTGGAATTATTGTATAACTGTAATCAGTCATGTGGGATCCAGCTTCCCTAACCTATAAGCCAGGGTGCCATTGTTGTTTTTATTTCTTTTCAATTTAAAATATATTTTATATCTCCAGGTTCATAAAATATGACCTTTATAAATGGATCTTCAAGATATTATCCCAGATAAACAAATGCTAAAAGAGTCGCCAAAACAAAACCGGCTCTTCAGAAAATATTTAAGGAGCCAGGCAGTAAAGCAAAGCTAAAGAGAGGCAAATAGAAGCAAGAGAACACAAAACAACTAGAAAGAAAGAGTAAGTCCACACATGTGTTAATAACATTAGATATCGGTACTAAATATAGAATCAACAATTTTACACATGCAGATTTAAATACAAATTCACCCATTATTTGTTAAACTATTGTCTCCACAAGTTTCAATTTATATATTTATTATAACAATTACTCATTGTACAAAACTAGAAAATATAGGAAAAGTTCAAACTATTATGACTGAGTCTTTCTTTGAAATTAATTTACAAAAAAAGGTAAAATCAAGAACTTTGTAAAGTCTGTAAATCACCGAAGCACTGGCTTTACCGTGTCTTCATTTTCAAAGATCTCTTTCCAATTTTGCTTATCTTTCCTTTTTCAAAAACTTATTTCTTTATACACAGTACAGTGTTATGGTCTTACAAGAACTCAGATTATGTGAGTAAAAGTATTCTTTTTCTATCTCTTCCTAATGAGATGTTATTTACAATTTTACTTATCTCTACCGGGAATAATGATTGATATCCATAGATTAATTTCAGATTATAAATTTTTAAATTCAATTAATTAATTTATTTATTTAGAGATTTTTTTTTGCTATAGGGATGGCCATATTGCAATCCCTTCTCCTCCATTCTCCTCTTGGGATTTTAGTCATGCATGCAAACACACCCTGCATAAGTTTTAAACCACCAGGTCTGGGACTTGGACCAAGGTCAAGTATGTGGGAATCCACTGACGTAACCATTACACCATCTTCTGGTCCCCAGATTATAAATTCTTATTTCCCATCGTCCTCTACATAGAAATTACAAATTCTGCTTTCATTGGCTTTGTTAATACTATCTTTGTTAATTTATGGGATTGCTTTCAAAGACCATCTGTACACTACATAGATATGTAATGATTACATGTAAATCATAAATTACATTAATATTTAAAGAGAAAAAGATATCGGAAAAACAACTTTAATAATATTTTTAAAAGTTACATTTATAGTCTAGGATATTGCATGATCATACATGCACATAATAATGCAGTAATACAAAAATACAATATATTGAGTTGTCGGAAAAGTCTTGACACATTTTTTTGCATAGAGAAACATAGAAAAATATATAATGACTTTTCCAATGACTGAATATTATAAAGAAGACAACTCACAAGAATTCTAAGCTATTTTCATAAGGTTAAAGTAAATTTGGCAGAATAAGCAAACAAGTTAAATATTCATCCAGTCAACCCTATGTCTATACCCAGATTAGGAAAGCTTTGCCTGTATAGATGTTGGTACCGCTTCCCTGTGAGTCAGTCGAGGTCTCTGTGAAGTTCAGGGCTGGGCTAGCAGGGATGCAGCACAGAGCAGTAATGCAAGCTCTGTGATGCTTCGACCACATGGGAAGGTGCTGAGTTGGTGTCCAGAGGTCTGCTTGTGCTGCACTGTGATCTGGGCGGGGTTGGACTGTGGAGTGGATCTTTCTGTCGCTCTCTCATAGTAAAAATGTTCTCCATGATTCAAAGAAGGTCTGAGGGAAGTACAGAAAGGTAGTGAGGACTGCCTGCAGCTCAGGAAATCTAGAGTAACAGGGTAGTGGAAGGTCACGGGCACAGGAAGATTGTATATAGCATATGGGGAATGTGTAATATCAAACCAGGAGGCCTTTTTTTTGGTTGTCAAATTTTTATGCACTCTTTCTCATACAAATTATCTTCTAGAAAACATGAAAAAGTGAAAGCTAAGCTTCAGAAAAACTGGTATTTCACAGTTTTCAGTCAAAGAGGTTTTCTTCCCTTCTTTTAATTTCTGACTTAAGACAAAATGTCCTAAAGATATTGCTTTTTCTTGCCTAGGCAACAGTGCCGTTGATTTCGGTTTTCAGCTCCAATTATGGTTACTGTTTCCACAAAAGAGTTATTTACACCCTTGGCTATTTATCATCTCTGCAAAGTGCCTGACCTCAATGGCCTGGGAGAGTTGATGCCAACCTGTGTAACCAGGATTTATTCATTTGTAATTTGCTGCAGTGTCCCTGCACTCAGAAAGAGAGAGAGAAGAAAAGTGAGAAAGCATCCCCCAAAGGGGATGCCCACACTGCACCACACTGCAGTCCCTTCTCCTCCATTCTCCTCTAGGGATTTTGGACATCAATGAACATCACCTGGCATGTTTTTCAAGCCTTTCACCCTAGACTCATACAGCACAGTCTGTCATGTGGGATTCAACCTCCTTAACTACCATGTCTCCAGCAGGCTTATAATTCAAGTTAAAAGGAATCCTTACACATTGGTGTAAAGTGCACTTACATATTTTTAGTTAAAGGATCATTTAAGTTATATATACACATTTAAAATGCATTTTATTATCTTATCTGTTGTAATTTCATCTGATTACAACAGTATTTATAAAATAATAATAATAATGATAATAAACAAAGTTAATGCTGCAATAAACATCGATGTGCAAGCATTTTTCTGACTAAGAATTCTTCTGTCCTTTGGGTAAATATCAAGGAGTGGGATTGCTGGATCATATGGCAGTTCTATTTGTAGATCTTTGAGGAACCTCCATATTGTTCTTCACAGTGACTGGACAAATTTACATTCCCACCAGCAGTGTAGGAGAGTTCCCCTTTCACCACATTCCTGCCAGCACTTATCATTTTGTTAAGACATGGAACCAACCCAAATGCCAACAAATAGATGAATGGATTGAGAAAGTATGGCACATATACTCTATAGAATTCCACTCAGCTATAAAAACAAGATCCTGACTTTTGACAGAAAGTGGATGAATATGAAAGATTTACTGCTGAGTGAAGCAAGCTAGGCTATGAAAGAGAGACATTGTATGTCTCCACTTAATATGTACTGATTGTCTGCACTCTATAGCCAAAACTGAATGACTAGAGGATATAGAAACATAGAAAATGGTTCTAAGTACCAGATACAGTGTGGGAAGAGGGTGGGTGAAGGAGATGAGTCTGAAGAAGGACATTAAGGACAAAAATAGAGAGGCAAGTCATTATGGGACAAAGAAATGGGTTATTATGTGTTGATAATGTGTATAGTATTCTCAACTGGATTGGTGAAAAATGTATACATGTTGGAATATTCACTTTGCAAGCTAAGTGACATGTGAAAAAATGTGTGAAAAAAATCGAGGGACCAGCAGTTGGCATAATGGCTATGTTGCTGGATTCCCACATAGTTGACCGTGGTTCGAGTCCTGGACCCAGTGGATTTAGCTCCCGCCAGGCATGTGTGTGTGTGCCCAAGATCCTGAGAGGAGAATGGCGGAGAGGGGATTGCAGTGTGGCCTTCCCCCTGGGGGATGATTGCTTGCTTTCGGTCTCTCTTTCTCTCTCTGTTTTTCTGGCAAGCGCATGTGCCCTATAGCAAAAACCTCTCCAAAAGAAAAAAAAAGAAAAAGAAAGAAATTGAAATACAAAATATAAAAAATAAATAAAACACAATAATAAATAAAATAAGTCAATAAAAAATTTAAATAAAACATAATTCTTAAAAAATAAAGAAAAGAAAAGGAAAATATAAGTTCTAAGTCTATTATATATGCAACTCTACTATTTCAACAAATTGGAAGTAAAACATTTACTTTCTGTATCAGATTTTCTTTGTTTTACTTTGTTCATAGTGTTGATTTTTTAAATTGTTAGTTTTGTTTTGCTTTGTTTTGGACCCTTATGTTCTTTAAAGCTGTGT
The DNA here is from genome assembly GCF_000334495.1 of Tupaia belangeri chinensis. Taxonomy (NCBI): domain Eukaryota; kingdom Metazoa; phylum Chordata; class Mammalia; order Scandentia; family Tupaiidae; genus Tupaia; species Tupaia belangeri. The sequence continues at coordinate 392,302 of NW_006203902.1, forward strand.
CTGTAATTGAATTTTATGAAGCTCATAGCTGTTTAAATAAAAATCCAACCTGCTGTTCTAGACCAGTCTTACCTGAAATTGTAAGTCTCACAGACAGATTATGTAGAAATCAATAATTTAAAATGAAAAATGTCAACGAGACAGTCTGCTTAAATTAATAATCTATTTGACATAATATATATGTAATTTTAACATGTAAGCTAGATAAAACATGTTCATTTTTCTTTAACTGTTTTTATTACCACGTAGATATTAATAAATTATTTTACCATTATTTTAAGTAAATCATCAAGATCTGTCAACTTTTTTCCTTTGTGGTGTCATCTTTGGAAGAAATCCAATAGCCTGTAGTCATGAGTGTTGTGTTAGGGACCTTTTATTTCTAGTGACTGAAACGATGAGCTGACAAACTTCCCATTACATTTTGCCAGTATTGAAACTGTTACAAAGGGATTATGAGATTTATCCAGGGCCAGAGTGCTAGTCATTGACTAGTTGGCTGAAAATTATGTTTCAGATGCCTGATTCTTAACCCAATTGGCTGTGTAACATCTCTTGAGAACATTGGTGCTAAAAGATTCAGGCTGTTTCAATTTACTCTTTTAATTAAAACATAGAACTGGAGAAGAAACAAATGAAAGAGATAAGAGCAAGGCTTAAAATATCTGCTAGCTGAATATCCACCAGCCTACCCTCAGTAGTCTTTGCTACATTTCTGCGGTAGGACTCCACCAACATATCTCTGAACAACTGCCACTTTTTCTTTTTCATTATGCAACATGCCACATTTACAGGCTCAGAATGATACTTTACATTCCATTTCCTCGACATAGCATCATTAGAAGGAACACATAATTCCAAGTGCTGACACTTAGAAAATGCAATGGATTACGTTGCTTCATTATATTCCCTCATTTAGAGTTAGAAGCTTTAAATTAAAGAATTCATCAACAACTCTTGCTAAGCATACATGGTGCCTAAAATCTATTAACTATGGGGAGTAGCTTAATAGTAAAACGATAAAACTTGGCTTTAAAAGAATAGCATTGATATCTAGGGTGGGGTAGGGGGTGCTTCATGTGGTCTAAATGGTTTATACAGGTAAAAACAGATCATTTGTAAAAAGGACTGGGACTTAAAATTCCAGGATCAAAGGCATTAGAAAAATAAAATTTAAGAGAATTATTTTATTTTCCCACATTTTTGTCCAGTCACTAAACATGATCAAGAACTCTGTTTATCTTTAAAAATGAATGAGGCAGACATGACTCTTATCTACAAGTAGCCTGAAATTCTATAAAGAGAGGCACACCACACATCCATAGTTATATAAAAATAAGATACTGGGCCAACAGGTGGCATGGATGTTAAGGTGCTGGATCCCACATGGGCAACTGTGTTTCAAGTCCTGGACCTGGGGGCATCACATGTTCACGGGTGCACAAAATCCCGAAAGGAGAATGGAAAAGAATAGACTGTGGCATGATCATCCTTCTCGGGGGTGATTTCTCACTCTCTTTCTCTTCACTCTTGTCTCTGTCTTGTGAGTGTGTACACTCTATAGCAAATAAATAAATACTGATTAATGATAAATGTCAGGAAGGAAAAGCCCAGAACATTGAAGTTGGCTGTTCAAATGAGCTGAAAACATGACTTAGGCAATTTGGATCCACTTCATCTTTCTATTTATTTTTAACTATCATGAAAATTAAAAACATATTTGCAGAGAAACAATAAATTAACATAATTAATGATGGTTGCACATTCAGTTAACTATGATGGCAATAGCATATCTTATTATCCTCGACAATTTACTTAATGTGGACTGTTAATGTCTATGCTACATATTGATTTATATATGATCTCTATTTATAATTAACCCAAGGTAACTGAAAATTCTATGGCACTATGCTAAGGTTTTACAGTCCTTGGCTAGCATAGACATGATCCAAGGTAGGACCAGTAGAGATGATTAAATCACATTTACCTACTGGAGCGAAATACATTCTTATATAGATACATGTATGCATATTTTGAATGCAAGAAAACCTCAAATCAGTTTAGCACCGTGTTGATGGTATAAATTTTTGACCCAGACCCAGTGTGTGTGAATCTTGGCTTTGTCTCTTATTGAGTTAACTAAACTTGGACAAGATATTTAATCTGTCTAATACCAGTTAATTTGTCTACTAAAAATATGAAAATACATTCCAAAATGTTTTTTTTTCCTTTTAAGGATTAAAATATTTGCTCATAAAAAATACGAAAATACAATCTTTCTCATTTTTTTTGTAAATATTAACTGATTCAATATATATGATATAACTGACTAGATATCTGTTGGGTCATTGGAAAAGTTCTGACATATTATCTACACTTTTCTATGCAAAAATGTGTCATAACTTTTCCAATGATCTAGTATTTTAAAACAGATCTAGATTAGTGTTACACTTTCCATTTTCCATACAAAATATGGTAATAATGAAATTTATAGTGATGATGTTGCTAAAATTTTGAGACATAGTGAAATTTGAATTTATATTAAAATTAATAGATGGAACTGTGGTCTATGAATTTTGCATTCCTTGCATTCATACCTGTGTCAGGTAATGTCCAACCAAGAAAGAGAAACCACACAGTTAACTGAATAGACACATTTCAGAGAAATAGAGAATTAGAGTAAGGAGGTATTGGCTAGTGAGAAGTGAAAGAACTTCGTTCTTGCAGGCTGACATTCAGGCCTTCCTGGAGAAAGTGCAGCCGTTGCTCACCTGATGGTAAAGAATTACTTGAGGTCTTTCACCTGTGGTGAAAATAACCAGAAATCAACCTTCTGGGGTGTCAGGGTAAGCTGTTTCCTGTTGTGTGCTGCTTGTCATGCGCTGAAAGGACAGGAAACCAAGGAGGCCAGGTACGATATAGAGGTCAGAGGGACTTTGCTAGAAAACTGCCCGGTGGTGTAGGTGCCCAGGGAAGAGCTGGCAGCTTAGTGCTCACAGCCATGCATGGCAGGAGCTGGGAATTGGAGAACTTACAGGTAGTGAAGGAGCTGGAGATATTGTGCTGTCAATTTGCTTGCAGAGAGGACAGCGTGCTGGGAGAAGTTAAGACTTCTTTGTGAGGCTGACCACTGCCTCCTACAGGAAGAAAAATGGAGGAGGCTGCAAGTGCTTGAAAAAGCCTGTGACTTACTATGTGTGAGCAGACCCAAACTGAGAGAACAACTCAATTATTTTTGTAATATCTCATTAGTCCTTCTACTGACGACGCTTTCTCTCAGCTGGCCTGTGAAAAAAAATATTAAAGGGTCAAGTACCATTTTCACAGAGCAGGGTAAATTTAAAGCTAAAAGGTGATAAATCATTAATAAGCTTAATGTAGTACTGGAAACACAAACAATTTCAACAGAAAATCTTCATATTTCTATTGTTTTTTTTACTAATATATATAAAGCATATTTGATTCTGTAGGTTCTCATTATATTCCCTCATTTAGAGTTAGAAGCTTTAAATTAAAGAATTCATCAACAACTCTTGCTAAGCATACATGGTGCCTAAAATCTATTAACTATGGGGAGTAGCTTAATAGTAAAATGATAAAACTTGGCTTTAAACGAATAGCATTGATATCTAGGGTGGGGTAGGGGGTGCTTCATGTGGTCTAAATGGTTTATACAGGTAAAAACAGATCATTTGTAAAAAGGACTGGGACTTAAAATTCCAGGATCAAAGGCATTAGAAAAATAAAATTTAAGAGAATTATTTTATTTTCCCACATTTTTGTCCAGTCACTAAACATGATCAAGAACTCTGTTTATCTTTAAAAATGAATGAGGCAGACATGACTCTTATCTACAAGTAGCCTGAAATTCTATAAAGAGAGGCACACCACACATCCATAGTTATATAAAAATAAGATACTGGGCCAACAGGTGGCATGGATGTTAAGGTGCTGGATCCCACATGGGCAACTGTGTTTCAAGTCCTGGACCTGGGGGCATCACATGTTCACGGGTGCACAAAATCCCGAAAGGAGAATGGAAAAGAATAGACTGTGGCATGATCATCCTTCTCGGGGGTGATTTCTCACTCTCTTTCTCTTCACTCTTGTCTCTGTCTTGTGAGTGTGTACACTCTATAGCAAATAAATAAATACTGATTAATGATAAATGTCAGGAAGGAAAAGCCCAGAACATTGAAGTTGGCTGTTCAAATGAGCTGAAAACATGACTTAGGCAATTTGGATCCACTTCATCTTTCTATTTATTTTTAACTATCATGAAAATTAAAAACATATTTGCAGAGAAACAATAAATTAACATAATTAATGATGGTTGCACATTCAGTTAACTATGATGGCAATAGCATATCTTATTATCCTCGACAATTTACTTAATGTGGACTGTTAATGTCTATGCTACATATTGATTTATATATGATCTCTATTTATAATTAACCCAAGGTAACTGAAAATTCTATGGCACTATGCTAAGGTTTTACAGTCCTTGGCTAGCATAGACATGATCCAAGGTAGGACCAGTAGAGATGATTAAATCACATTTACCTACTGGAGCGAAATACATTCTTATATAGATACATGTATGCATATTTTGAATGCAAGAAAACCTCAAATCAGTTTAGCACCGTGTTGATGGTATAAATTTTTGACCCAGACCCAGTGTGTGTGAATCTTGGCTTTGTCTCTTATTGAGTTAACTAAACTTGGACAAGATATTTAATCTGTCTAATACCAGTTAATTTGTCTACTAAAAATATGAAAATACATTCCAAAATGTTTTTTTTTCCTTTTAAGGATTAAAATATTTGCTCATAAAAAATATGAAAATACAATCTTTTTCATTTTTTTTGTAAATATTAACTGATTCAATATATATGATATAACTGACTAGATATCTGTTGGGTCATTGGAAAAGTTCTGACATATTATCTACACTTTTCTATACAAAAATGTATCATAACTTTTCCAATGGTCTAGTATTTTAAAACAGATCTAGATTAGTGTTACACTTTCCATTTTCCATACAAAATATGGTAATAATGAAATTTATAGTGATGATGTTGCTAAAATTTTGAGACATAGTGAAATTTGAATTTATATTAAAATTAATAGATGGAACTGTGGTCTATGAATTTTGCATTCCTTGCATTCATACCTGTGTCAGGTAATGTCCAACCAAGAAAGAGAAACCACACAGTTAACTGAATAGACACATTTCAGAGAAATAGAGAATTAGAGTAAGGAGGTATTGGCTAGTGAGAAGTGAAAGAACTTTGTTCTTGCAGGCTGACATTCAGGCCTTCCTGGAGAAAGTGCAGCCGTTGCTCACCTGATGGTAAAGAATTACTTGAGGTCTTTCACCTGTGGTGAAAATAACCAGAAATCAACCTTCTGGGGTGTCAGGGTAAGCTGTTTCCTGTTGTGTGCTGCTTGTCATGCGCTGAAAGGACAGGAAACCAAGGAGGCCAGGTACGATATAGAGGTCAGAGGGACTTTGCTAGAAAACTGCCCGGTGGTGTAGGTGCCCAGGGAAGAGCTGGCAGCTTAGTGCTCACAGCCATGCATGGCAGGAGCTGGGAATTGGAGAACTTACAGGTAGTGAAGGAGCTGGAGATATTGTGCTGTCAATTTGCTTGCAGAGAGGACAGCGTGCTGGGAGAAGTTAAGACTTCTTTGTGAGGCTGACCACTGCCTCCTACAGGAAGAAAAATGGAGGAGGCTGCAAGTGCTTGAAAAAGCCTGTGACTTACTATGTGTGAGCAGACCCAAACTGAGAGAACAACTCAATTATTTTTGTAATATCTCATTAGTCCTTCTACTGACGACGCTTTCTCTCAGCTGGCCTGTGAAAAAAAATATTAAAGGGTCAAGTACCATTTTCACAGAGCAGGGTAAATTTAAAGCTAAAAGGTGATAAATCATTAATAAGCTTAATGTAGTACTGGAAACACAAACAATTTCAACAGAAAATCTTCATATTTCTATTGTTTTTTTTACTAATATATATAAAGCATATTTGATTCTGTAGGTTCATAAATTGGTAAATCTACAAATAATATTTGCATCTGTAATATTCAGGATCTAGTCCTCAATTGATGATCAAGGAAGACTTTACTGATTCTCAAATATCTTTATTGGTTTTGTTATATATTGAGGTTAACAAATGGAAAAGGGGACAAAAACATAGCCATAAAAAGAAATTCAGAACACAAATTTTGAAAAAAAATGATGTATCTTAAATTAAGGTAACATCAGACAGACTTATTCTAACTCTAACTCAAATTTCTCTTTGTATAATTTCCACGTCATTATAAGAATCATTTTTTTTTTTTTTTGGAGAGGTTTTTGCTATAGGGGACCTGCGCTCACCAGAAAGACAGAAAAACAGCGACAGAAAGTGAGAAATCACCCCAGAAGGAGGATGACCATGCCACAATCCCTTCTCCTCCATTCTCCTCTCGGAATCTCGGACAAGCATGCATAGGCACCTGGCGTGAATTTAAGCCACCAGGTCCGGGATTCAAACTGCAGTCGACTACATGGGAGTCCAGCAACATAGCCATTACACCAACTGCTGGTCCCAAGAGTCAAATATTTTTGAAATCAATGTGGTTTACCACATATTTACTTAAATATCCACCTCACTTAAAAATTATCCATATAGAACCAGCCAGAGCCATGTACCTGTATTTTTTTTATCTTATTTAATTAATACACTTTTTATGTTTATGCTATTTTTTCTTTTTTTATATTAAATAACTGAGTATCATTACAGCACACCAAGTGAATTTTCCCATTATGACTACACTGCATATTGGTTCTTAAAGATATTCTCATACATATTATTAATAGATAACATTCCATTTTTGTGTCCCTTAAATGTTTTGCTTCTTGATTTTTCTCCTTCATTCCTTTCCTCACACTCTCCATACCTTCCAATTGTCAGTTTTTGCCATAGAGTGCAGGCATTTGGTATATACTGAGTGGGTACATATAATGCCTCCCTTTCATAGTCAGGCTTGCTTTGCTTAGAGTAGATCTTCCATATTCATCCACTTTCTATCACATGCCAGGATCTCATTGTTTTTTAATGGCTGAGTAGTTTTTCACAGAGCCACATTTTTTCAATTCATTCATCTGTTTATGGACATTTGGGTTGGTTCCATGTCTTATCAATTTTGAATAATACCACAATAAAATGGCAAGTGTTTTCCCAACTGAATGCATTCCCATCCTTTGAGTAGATATCCAGGAGTGGAACTGATGGAAAGTATGGTACCTATATTTGTAGGTATGTGAGGAACTTCCATACTTCACAGTTGATGTGCTAATTTAAATTCCCATCAATAATGTAGGAGAGATCCTTTTTCTCAACAGTCTTGCCAGAACATATTATTATCATTATTATATATTAACATATTATTATTAATATATTATTATTATTATTTAATTTTTACAATTCTCACTGGGTTAGGTGGTATCTCACTGTGGCTTTGATTTTTATCTCTCTTATGATAAGAGATGTTGAGTATTTTTCATATGCTTTTTGGCTTCTCTATGTCTTCACCAAATAACTAAAATTGCAGAAGAGCCATGTACTTGTTGATGCTGCTTCTTGACAGGTTGAGGCCACATGGGTGGGTCACATCTATGCTGCCTGCCATTTGAATGATTCCTGGCCCACCCACGTGGCTCACATCTATAGTGCCTGCCATTTGAGAGGCTGAGGCTTGTGACATAGTCAAATTTTGTTGTGTCTGTGTGGTTTTTAGAAATTATGCATACAGTAAATCATAATACAATAGCATATCACGTGAATTCTCCAACAATTTTACCTATCCTTACCTTAATAACCACATTTCCAAAAACTGCACCAACTTCTCACCTATCAGTTAACTTATACTCCAAATACATCAAACTTATAATTTCGACAAACTACACCCTGCTTTTGAACTACTCTCTATATATTTTTAAACTTTTTAATTCATTTTTTTCCCACAAGGAAGAACTACAGAGGGAGAACTAGAGAGCCAGCATGTACAGGGAGATATCTGGATGAGAACCAGATATCTATCCCTTCCGGTACCTTCCCATATGGTTTCAGCACCATGAAGTGTTGTGTTACCACTGCACCACAGTGGCTGACCAACTAAATGATTTTTTAAAATCAAACCATGGTGGCATTTTGATTTCTATTCAAACTTCAAAAGTCTTAAAAAATATTTTCTATTTGTATGTTTCCATGATACATTGATTACTCATTTTTCAGGCTAAGAAAATCAATAAGTCCTAAAAATTTTAAGCTACATAACTTCTTAATGGAGAATATAATGCGTCTATGTGTTTCTACCATATGCAAAGATTAAAAAGTATAATTTTTGGTGGATGTTATGTCATTCACTAACCTGTCACCTTCATAGGATGTGTCTTATCTTATTGCCAATGTTCCTTATTGTTTTGCAAGTTGAATACCCACAGATTATGAAGGAGGAATAATAAGGATAAACAGCTATTAAACACTCAGTATGTATTTTGTTCTACACTGTGTGCATTGCTTGAACTAACACGTGTAGTTTTTGAAACAGTTGTTGAAGTAAATACTGATACATTTCTCTTTTTATAGATGAAGAAACTGAAGTTGAAAGGTTAAGAAGTTTTTAAAAAAGGAAAATCCTTCTAAAAGCATACTATGAACAGGTAACAAATCCAGAATTTGAATCCGTACACTCTGGCCTTCAAATCTGATTCTATAATGGCCACACTTTGTAAGTGGAAAACAAGATTAATTGAAAATTTAATTACTCTTGTCTTAAAATTTGGTACCTAACTATAAGTATGTAATATGGACTTTTCTCCCCTGATTACAAAACCACTATATGTAAATCAAGTTAGATTTTAAATTGCTTCAGCATTTATTTACCAATGATTAAACAGGAGTGTATCTTTATTGTACTCCATTTGTATACAGTCCCTGCTGGGAGATGATCTCCTCAGGTCTCATGTTTTTGTATAACTTGTAAACAAAGCACTGACTACTTCCTTTTCTTTTCTTTTCTTTTCTTTTTCTTTCTTTTTTTTTTTTGAGAGATTTTCGCTATAGGACACGTGCGCTCGCCAGACAGACATAAAGACAGAAAGTGAGAAATCACCCCCAGGGGGGATGGTCACGCCGCAATCCCTTCTCCTCCATTCTCCTCTCGGGATCTTGGGCACGCACGCACACGTGCCTGGCGTGAGTTCTAAGCCACCGGGTCCGGGATGTGAACCATGGTCAACTACGTGGGAATCCAGCGACATAGCCATTACGCTAACGGCTGGTCCCACTGACTACCTTTTCTTCCAAACTATTTTTTTCAAGGATATTTTTATAGTGAAAAGGCATGAAGATAAGATGTTGTCATCTCTATGAACAAAAGGTATTTATACCATTTCACCATTAGGAGAGATTGCAAATTGTCTAAATTCAGAATTTCTCTCCTGTAACAAAAGTCACCCTACATATCATCTGGGTCTTTTTGAGTTTTTCTATAGAAAATGAGGCCCAGAGAAATGCAGGTAGAATTCTGGCTCATGCTATTGCTTTGAGCCATACGCTGTTCATTTTTGACTCATGGATCTCAGGTCATCTGGCAGCATCCAAAACACTGTGACAAGCTAATTCATTAACTTGCAAAAACAAAAACAAAAATAAAAACAAAAACCCATCTTAGACCTTTTCCAGTCCTAATATATATGTTCTGTGATTATTTTTACTACATATTAAAAACATCTTTTAAAATAGAAATTTGCCGATTTATCTGATTTTTAGAAGGCTTTTAAGAACCAATATTTGAAACTTTGGAAGAGTCAATAGACATTTTTCAAATATTTATGCATATTTTTCAAATAGTTTACAAGCTTGACTATTTAATACTATTACAGAACTTCTTTAATATGTAAGGAGTCTCTTAAAAACTTTAGACAAATTGTTCTTTCTAGGTGCTGATTTATTCCCCCAGGGGACATTTGGCAATATCTGGAAAGCTTTGTGATAATCATACCTGGGAGTGGAGCAGAGAGGTTGCTACTATCATTTACTGGCATTTAGTGGGTAGAGCTGGAGATCCTATAATGAATAAGATAAACTCCTACAACAATTACCTGTCCCCAAATTTTAATTCTGTTAATATTAAGAATGATGATTCATAATCCACCTACCTATTTGCACATGCACATACATATATATAAACAAATACACACATATTTGCATCTAAAATTGAAAGTATAACTGAATTCTTTCCCTGGTAAGGAGCAATCTGAATATGAAATGTTACAAAAATATGAATCTTTTTCTATTTCTACATCAATCATAAGTTTATATCATATTAATCCATTAAAATCAACCCAAAATTTCAGCAAGAGCAAATAATCAACAGAAAACTATAGTTTTACCCTATTCAAAAGTTTTAGAATGTGCTTATATATAGATATACTAGAGGAAAATTGTCATACCCTATTTTTTATTATTAATAATGACATGTAACCAATAACATATAAACAAAGAAAAACACTCTTATTTTGCATATGGACTGGTGTGGGTTAGTATGAACATTAGAAAAAAAATTATTCTGTATTTGGTTCCCTAAGCCTGTTGCTATGGAAACAGTAGTTCTATATATCTATTTGGTACTGTAGCAATCTGTCAAGGAAGTTATGGCATGCTATAATTTGCATACATTACTTTTCAAAATTGTTAGGGTGTGCCCGAACATTCTCTTCTTGTTAGCACAACCCTTTGACAGCTAAGACTTTGCAAATTATACTTTAAAAATTATAGATATGACTAGAGTGTGTGTATACATACATGTGTGTGCATATGTATATATTCATCTATATATGCATGTATGCATCTATATACATATGCACACACATCAATTCATATATAACCAGCTAGCATAAATATATAAATATTAAATATTTTTCAAAATTTATATAATATTATGTACTTTTCAACTATGAACTAAATGTGTCTTTATTCACATACTCAGTGTGGGTACAATCCATTTTTATAGTAATTCATGATTTTAATTTCAACTAAAATTAATTTTGTTTCAAAGATATTAAAAAGTAGTTTAATATAGACACAATTTAGTTATACTACTTTGTTGGGTAGTAACTGAATTTGATTAAGCAAAATAACACAAATATTGCTAATCAATTGAGTACAGCTTTTATGAATAGAATTATACTTATCAGATTCTAGAGAGGAGTGGCTGAGTTACTACATTCACAATTTACAAAAAGCACTCACATTTAACTAATTTAGAGACAGTCTATCTAGAATCAATATTATAATCTTATTCATAATTTCTCTTCATTAAATATGTTTTCAACATAACTTTATAAAAACATAATGTGGATCACTGGGTGACCGATTCTAAATAATTTTACTTTCGGAACTCTGAGTTTTTTTTATATAGATATATGTTTATGTTTTTACTACTTTTTATTTTATCATGTAGTCAAGAATTTCCTATTCTTTGTGAATATGAATGTGTGTATAAATTCAGTTATAAAATTGTAGTTTGCAAATCATTTAAAAATGTACTTAGTGAAAAACTAAGAATAATGAGTTAAATCAGTAAATAAATGTAACATTTACGTGTACAGAATAGACAAAATCATTCTATCTAGTTTATATTTGAAAAACCAGATTTATACCACTGAAAATATGAACAAGTAAAAACTGAGAACTTTAGAATAATACAATGTTCAAAGTGATCAAGCACTTGGAAGATTATGGAATCATTAAATCTTGGATTTTAGAAATGAGTCTCAGAAAGTCAGAATAACTTATAAACTTTATACAGATATTTAGTGAAAGAGACTGGAGTAAAATCAAGTTGTTCCAATATTGTTATGTTTTAATAGTTTTTAAGACAATTCTGCCCATACCACTATTCATCCATACAAGTACTCTTGGTCATCTCCCTTGCAAGTTTACAGGAATATAGACAGTGTCAGCATGACGGTGCTGCTTGAACCACTTCCTTCTGTTTCATCATCTGATGTATGATAATCTTCAACACACTCTGCACGTTTAGGTTGAGAGATTTTCAGAACCAGCCTTCTCCTGGGATGGGTGTTGACATCTGTATTCTACTATGTGATCTGTAGATATGCATTACCATCTGTAGTTTTAACTATTCAGAAATATTAGAAAGGGGAATGAAGTGTGAAACTGGGCTTAAGTGAAATCTGACTTTTCTACTAGAGTAAGATCATAAAAATTTAATCAACCAACCAAATATGAAAGTCTACTTGACACTGGACCATTACTTCCTATTAATCCCACCAAATCTTCCAGGGTTCTTAAAATTTTCCATGGTCAAAATTACTCCTCATAATTTTGTGCCACCCACACCCAGCACATAGAAAAATTCACTCATTCCCCAAATTCAGTGCATTAGGAAAATATTTTTTCTAATATATTAGACTATTTCACCATTAAATGTTATAATTGTGCTTTTTTTTTTTGAGAGAGATTTTTGCTACAGGTCACATGTGCTTTTCAGAGAGACATAGAAAAAGAGTGAGAGAAATCACCCCTCAGGGGGGTTGGTCACGCTGCAATTCCTTCTGCATACTCCTTTCAGGATTTTGGGCACTCACGTAACATGCACCCAAAGTGAATTTTATGCTGCCAGGTCCAGGACTCAACCATGGTTGGCTACATGGGAGTCCAATAATTAACCATTATATCATCTGCTGGTCCCATGATTATGCATTTTAATTCATCTCAATTTGTGAGAAGGAGTGGTACATTAACCTCACTTAAAGCCCTTTCTTTTAAGGTACTGCAAATAATATTCTTAAACCATTCTTGACAAGCAATCATAGATCCAATTTTTTTTTCTTTGTTAATATAAGAGTTAGGAAAATCCTTCCTTACTCCAAAACAATTCTAGAGATTCTGCAAAAACAATCCTCAAATAACCTGGGTTGAATCACCTCCTTAAAAGAGTTCAGAGTGGCGGATACCTGTTTTTCGTGGTTTTGCCTCATAGTGGTACTGATGATCGTGAGGAAATTAATAGATACTGCTTATGGAATATATACAGTTTTCTAAAAACATGATTTTGTCTACATTTGTTTTTATTTTTTTTATTTAAGGTGATCCTAAAACATGAGATTGCTAAATTAATTCTAAGTAAAGTTACAATCATTCATTCTGCTGTGGATAAAAGCAATTTCATGCATCTGTTGAATTTTTTAACACTTAATGATTAAGTGTATAAATAAAAGTCTATGTTAAATAAAAGCTAACATGTTGATAGAGAGAGTGGGAAGAGGTAATATTATGTTTGATGTTGTAAGGCACAGAAACGCTGGCCTAGCCAGTGCAGTGAACTAATCAAATCAACCAACTAGAAACAAACAAAAAAATCTTTGAAGAGTGTGAGACTAAAAGCCATCCTGTGAATATGAAACTGAAAATAACCTATGCTGTAAAAATTGTTTCCTGCAGCAGTAAATGTAATGGTATTTTGATATTTGGAAAACGTCTATCTAATCAGAGTGACTGCATCTGCTTATGACAGTGAATTTACACTTGGATGACAAACAACAAAATTTCTACAACAAATTGTAGAAAGAGGAAGATGTGGTCCTCATGGAGACAAAAACATACAAATATTTTGCTTCCTTTTCCTTTTTTTTTTTGATAATATAGTTGAGATTACCTCTAGAAATAGTTGAGAAGATAGTGCTATGGTCAATTAACAAGATGTTTCCCTTCTCTTGCCACATACATCACAGTGGTGGAAGTTTAGATTTCAAGTTTAGACTTCAAGATTCAGTCAGAATCTATTGGATCATTTGTCCAGGTATCTTCCATATACTTCTTGATTTCAGTGACTTATTTTCCTACATCTCATAGTTTGGAATAGCCCAACAATAATAAACTTTGGATTGATAGACTGGTGTAGTTAATAACCCCAAAATTGTGTATGGTGGTTGAGGTATGTTTCAAGTCATGAACTCAGTGGTTTGAGAAATACGCTTGGTACATGCGTGTGTGTGACTTCCTTTCTCTGTCTCTCTCTCCAGGGAGCATGCATGCCCACTAACAAATTACAAAGAAAGAAAGAAAGATTTTTCCAAACCTATGAAACTAATAAAATATTCAGCTGGTCTTTATTTGGCATCTTGCACTAAATGAAAAAGTAAGTGCCCTTTATGGCATAAAACTTTATATATACTGATGTTTATAAACATTAGATGAAGATTTCAAGAGAAGTATTTATAGAATCACATTCTTCTGTATTTTTTTGTAATACTCTTCAACCAATTGAAAAGTTCAAATGATATTTATTTTCTAGAAGTCGTTCTTTAGATTTTTCTTGGTATACATAGGTAATTGAACAAAGTGTATTATATTGAAATCCACATTGCATTCAACTCCTATGTATTATTTCTGCTTTTGAGATAACAAATCAGCCTGCATTGCCAATAAAATATGACTAAATGAGGTCACCTTTGAACAGACTTAGATAATAGGATTGTATTATCTGTTATTCTCTGCTATATCAGAGATTAAGATACCACACTATTTCAGAAATGCTCAAGGAAGAAATTATACTTTGAAAAGTCTGCTGTGATAATGTATTTTCTTATTATTGCAAAACCAAATGTAAAATTATTTTTGCTGCATTAATTTAAATAATAAGACATCCTTTTCAACATATATTTCAATTTTGAGCTTCTCTTCATAATTTTGAGCTGTAATTTTAATTGTACTAAAAATGCAAAAATATTTCAGTATTACTTCCTAATAAAATGCATTAGATTTTTAAAATAATATTTGCTTTAACAAAATGGCCTAAATTACAGATTCTAATAATTATATGTAAGTGTGGAAGTAATGTTTAGGATAAAATAATGTTTAACAGGAATAATTCTGCTTATTAATCTCAATCAACATGTGTTGATATTTGTACTATGAAAAAATATTGAGTGTCTAATTCATTGGGCTCAATGCACAATATATAATGTGCAGTAAATATACTTCAAGGGAACCATTATTTTAAGAGAGTAGGCAAGTTCAGTTTAAAATTGCAAGGCTAGAGTGATAATCTTAAGGCAAATTAAAAAATCAATTTTGTTAAGATACGCTTCTGCATTGTTTAATTTTTGCACCTGGTTATATATTTGTTCTAACATTATTTATAAGCAAGTTATTCCACTGTTAATTAATGTATTTGTTTTCTATTGCTGAATAACAAATCATTTAAAATTTAGTCTTTTAAAACAATAATAGCAATGCATTATGTCTCATAGGTTCTCTGTTCAGGAACTCAGGCGCACCATGGCTGGGAGCCCAGTTCTGCCTGAGATTTCTCATGAAATACATTGCTAGAGTGACTGGGCCAGAGGATCATTTCAAAGACCTCTCCACTGTGGTCAGCACATGACATGGTGGTTGAAGCACTGGACTCCCATGTGGTTAACTGTGGTTTAAATCCAGTACCTGGGAACTTGAAACTCATGCAGGCACATCTATGTGTGTGTGCCCAAAATCCTGGAAGGAGAATGGAGGAGAAGGAATTGACGCCAGGGACTGGTTTCTCACTTTCTGTTTCTCTGTCTCTGTCTCTGGCGAGTGCATGCCCCTATACCTAAAATCTCTAAAAATAAACAAATGAAAAGAACCAAATGCCTCTTCACTCTAGTGTCTGGTGCCTGGGTTGGGAAGACCTAAGTTGCTGAGCTCGAGAACATATTATACTTTTCAGGCATCTCTGAAACATTTTTTTAAAATGAATTAATTTACATTCATTCCCTAAGCATCGTCACAGTACACAAAATGTGATTTCAGAAAAGAAAAAAGCTCATGGAAATACATGTAATGGGAAAACTATGTATGAATTTTAAAAATTTTTGTACCAAAATAAATTCATACTTTAATTGTAAAATAAATAAATAAATAAAAAGGAAGAAAAATGAAACTTTTCAGGCATCTCTATCTTTTTTGTTCTTCCCATTTAATCTTTCCAATATGGCGGCTTTAGGGTAGTTAAATATCTTCCATTTATACCCTAGGAGCCAACTATGTAAATAATAATGGAAATCTAAGAGAAAACATTTTGCTTTTGTGGGTTAGTCTCAGACGTCAACGTTGTCACTTTTAAAAATTAATATATTTTATTTTAATTTAATTTCTTTAATACATTCTATTACTTTACATCACTTAGCTTGTAAAGTGAATTTTCACAAGAATGCTCTTCACACCAGTCCAGGTGAGGATACTATGCATGTTATCATCAACAGATTATAATCTATTTCTGTGGATAAATGTTTTGCCTCTCTATTTTTCTCCTTAATGTCTTCCCTGTCACTTTTACTACATTCTCATTGCTAAAAATGAGTTACTATGCAAGCTCATATTTAAGAAGTGGGGAATTAAACTCTAGATTTAATGGGGAAAAGTGTCAAAAAAATGCCACAAAATTTGAAGCAAGCATTTGTTTGCCATCTGTTTGCAAATTATTTACATTCCTTCAAATTTCAAAACATACTCTCCTTCCCTCTTTTGACTGCCCAAATAATATCTATTACAGCGTCAGGTACAGGCTCAAGTACTAGGATCTTTTTTTAATCATCCAGGTAGAATTGAGGTAACTTAAATATAGTTCTTCACCATCTGAGGACCTTGATCATGAATTTGTTTTTTTCCTCACCCCCCCACTATCTCACCAAAAGATAAGGGTGATACAGAAACAGGTGAAGGGCAAGTTTCATCTTCTTAGAAATGGGATGCAAGGGTAAACAGAAGACAAACAGGAGTTACTGTGTGGTAGAATAAATGTTAAAAGCATCTTGTATCACACTTTATCACTTGCCTTCAAAAGTATAAACCAGAAATCTGAGATACATACGTTTAGATATAAAATGAAATAAAAGAGTATTTGATTTTGTTTCTCAAAATTTAATCCTTGAATCACTTGGTTCAGAATAATCTAAAGTAATTAAAATAAAAATACGTATTTTTGCATTTCTACACAATTCTAATGAAGTACATTTTAAAATTTATAATGTAGTAATTTCCTCTTTTCGAAGATCAAAAGATGATTATTTCATAAGTTATACATAGGATGTAGTTCATTAATTTAGTACTTATATTTCATATACTGAAAAACTAAAGTGGAGACTTAAAGTTTGAGGGGTGAGGTGATGGCCCAATGGTAGCATACTAGATCCACCTGAGAAAGGTCCCAGGATTCATCTTGAGATTTTTCTGTGCATGCCAAGAACATATGTTCATGCCCATGATCTCAGGTGGCTGAGACTGAGGCTGAACTATCATGTCAAGACCCTTTTGGAATGCCTGTATCTCTATCTTTTTCTTTTTCTCATGAGAAATAAATGAATAACCAAAAAAAAAAAAAGAATTAAAAGCTTTAACAAATGGAAGCTTTATAAATAATATACATAATATTGAAGAGCAAGCCAAACTAATTTTGGGTGATTATTTTCTGACAATGTGTGCAATAGGGTAATTTAAATCTCATTTGTTTTGATTATTGAATTTGAAATAAACAGAATTAAAAGGAATAAAATATAAATGTGTTTTAGACTAAGAAGCATCACCCAACTTGATTTTGAACAAATGATAAGGAGCTATCACAATTCATTGCTAATTTTAAAAGTAAAGGTAGAATTCAGTGATAAAATATAAGATGGTTAAGATAATTTTAATCTGATGATCTCAAAGAACACTGTACAATTATTACAACAGAGAAAAAGATCAAAAGAATTCCTTTCTTATGGTGAATGAGAAACATATAAAAATACACATAAATAAAAGTGTTCTTTAATATATATTTTTCTTTTTCTCATGGAAGAAATAAATGAATAACCAAAAAAAAAAAAAGAATTAAAAGCTTTAACAAATGGAAGCTTTATAAATAATATACATAATATTGAAGAGCAAGCCAAACTAATTTTGGGTGATTATTTTCTGACAATGTGTGCAATAGGGTAATTTAAATCTCATTTGTTTTGATTATTGAATTTGAAATAAACAGAATTAAAAGGAATAAAATATAAATGTGTTTTAGACTAAGAAGCATCACCCAACTTGATTTTGAACAAATGATAAGGAGCTATCACAATTCATTGCTAATTTTAAAAGTAAAGGTAGAATTCAGTGATAAAATATAAGATGGTTAAGATAATTTTAATCTGATGATCTCAAAGAACACTGTACAATTATTACAACAGAGAAAAAGATCAAAAGAATTCCTTTCTTATGGTGAATGAGAAACATATAAAAATACACATAAATAAAAGTGTTCTTTAATATATAATCATTAGTTCTTTGATAGCACCAAAAATATACTGAAATAAAGTAGTAATTTGGTACAGAAATAAAAAGAAATTCTATCTGTTCAAAGGATCCATTAATATTGGCAGTTGAGAAAGGAGAAAAATATTTTTATCTACCATAAATACAGTAGATAAGTCTTATAAACATGGTATTCATATAGTCTATGAATAGAGGAGGAGAATCTAATTTAATGTAGAATCTAATTGGAAATATGGGAATTATGCTTGACCAATGTCCAATTAGAAAACAAATTCAATGTAAGGTAGCCTAGGTGCTCCGATTATAAAGAGTTGATCTGGATGGATTCACAAAGAGGGTAAACAGAAACACAGAAAGTGAACAATCACAAAGCAAGCAAAAATCCAAGTATATCAAACATCATTCTGAAAATTCAGGAGAGCAAATTTCTAAAGATGGTGTACAGGAGAAACTATATGAACATGTTATAAGTGGCCTGGAATATTTAGTACAATGAAATACAACTTCCAGGAGAAAACATAGTCAACTGCTAGGGAGATGGTCTGGATAAGAAATATGATTAGGAAGAAAACTGTAAGTTTTCACTATGGTGTTTACAAATTTATATGGTAAAATAAAGTACAGGAATCTACTGAACATTAAAACCTGACTATATTGAAAGGTAATTAAGATCTTAAAAGCATGAAAAGAGGGTGACACTGAGAATATATGGACACATGTTCAAAGGACTATTTGTACTTTGAAGAAAGCAAAAGCTGAGACACTGGAAAAGGATCTATAATTGAGAATGTGATTAAAGTAAGACTCCTAATTGCAGAAAAATAGTGTAAGCAGATTAGGTTAAAATGATAAAAACGTATTTACAATTACATGCAACTGTGCAATTTTCATCTAATTACAAGGATAAAGAAAAACCATATGTGCCTCCAGAAAAAGAAATTTTGTAAAAGTCAACATTTTTAAAAAGCACCTGAAAACATGCCATCCTCAACAAATTTTATGAAGCTTTTAAGAACAGAAAAATATAGATAACTGGACAATTTTTCACTTAAGAATTTTAAATCTAGGTAATCTATGATATTCTGCCAGTCATAAATGTATTCTGCTTTACAAGAGTTTAATATTAACATATAACTTTTGAAGTAAAGAGATAATTTATGTGTCTACAGTGATTTATTTTAATAAAGATAGATGAAGATACATTACAACAAAGAAACAGAAAAAGAGCTTAAAAATTAATGGAAAAGTCATGATATAAAGTCCTGACAGAACATATAAAGAAGGGTAGATAATTGTTATATATGTTGTTGCAATATAATTAAGAAATATGATTCTCAATGAAACTGTGCAGAATGTGATTATGTGCGTAGGAATAATTTTTGTTAAAGGGATGGTGAGAGATAAAGCTAGGGAAGTGAGGAGCAGATCGCAAGGCATTGCAAGAAGATGGACTGCATCTGGGGGTAATGAGGAGGCATGGAAAATCATGCAAAGAAGAAACACGATTAACTTAATTTTAGAAAAACAACCCAAGCTGAAATGAAAACTCATGTTAGTTGAATAAGGATGACCCTGAGAGTTCATTTGAGAGTCTGCTCTGATGTCCATCCTTGTACTGCAGATGATAGCACGCTGAACTGCAGTGCTGGAAACCTCTTGGTCAATCAGGGTTAGGTTACCCTGGTTGGCTTGAAAGCGCACCAGGTATACATTCCTGAGGAACTGAAGGTTAGGGAGAGGGGGATTGTGGCTGCTGAGACTCTGTCGAGAGTTCCTCTCTCTCTCTCTCTCTCTCCTGCACATGTTCTCTAACAAGAATAATATAAATACACTTAAAAAAGTGTCTACTTCAAGAATCCAGAGAGATGATTGGCAAAGGCATTGAAAATGTATACAAGTAAAGTGACCTAGGGAATAATTTTAAGAGGTACTCCAACCATTCTTTGCTGTGTTAGTGTATGTATTTAAAGACAGATACTATTCCACTTATGATGGGTTATGACCCAACAAACCCATCAGGAGTCAATATCATGGTATGTCAAAAGTGCATTTAAGGGGCCAACAGGTGGTGTGGTGGTTAAAGGTGCTGGACTCCCACATGGTCAACCATGGTTCAAGTCCTAGACCTGCTTGGTTCTTTTCTCACTTCCCTTTGTCTTTGTGTCTCTCTTTGGTCAAATTGAATAATAATAATAATAATAATAAATAAAGTTAAAATAAAATAATTCTTTAAAAAGTACATTTAATATGAGATATGGTTTGTCCACTCAATCTACTGAACATCATAGCTTAGCTTAGCATACTTTAAACATGAACAGAACACTTACATTAGCCAATGGTTGGGCAAAATTATATCCTAAATATGGTAGCAACACAGTAAATGGGTGGGATATCAGTTGTTTACCCTCAGGCTCACTTGGCTGACTGAGACCTATGGCTTCCTGTTACTGTCCAGCATCAAGAGTGTATGTACCACACTCACCCAGGAAAAGATTGAAATTCAAAATTTGAAGTACTATTCCTTTTGAACGAGTGTCACTTTGATAGTATTGTAAAATAAAAAATGAAAATAAAACTAAATTTTGTACATAAAATCATAATTTTTACAGAAATTCAGTTAATGAATGATTAAAAAAAAATGTCCAGACATGTCTACTTGGTACTTAAAAGTTAGCCAACGTAGTCTTCCAATGCAGATTCATGGTTGTTTTCTTAGTTCATGGATTTATTTTGTTAAAACAAAAGAAGACTTAATCTTATAACCTAAGGAACATGAACCAAATTCAGAACATTAAAGATACATTATAGTATGTTCTATGTCTTATGAAGGGAACTGGAATATCTCTATGTGAGAGAGAATTGCTACTTTGATAGGATAGGACAAAATCTAGAGTCACAAATAATTAACCAGGAAGCATAATTAGTTTTGTACTAGACATTATAAACAAAACATAATCTAAATGTACAAATTAATGTAGTTAAAACCTATATTGTTCACCTGAGTCATTTTTCCCAAATATGCTAGACTAGCATTTTTTAAGATTGTTAAATTTTTAAATCAAAAGCCATAATTTATTATTTATTTAAATTTATTATCTATTATTCTTGGTTTCAGTGCAATTACTTATAGAATTAAGGGTATTTATCCAGAGAAAATTGTCCTATAGAAAGGGCAAGCACACACAATGTTTTCATTAAAGCCTTAAAAGTGAGTTTGTCCCATTTGTCTAGTGATTATGTGTAATCAATCTTTCAATCATATATTTTAATTCTTCCCTTTCAAAAGTCCAACATATAAATGATTTTACAGTTGCAATTGTAAATAGCAATTGTGTATTTTGGGCATTCTATTATCAGGAGGAAAAAAATAGTTAATTAGTATGCTGTTATGGTCTTAAAAAATTCTAACTTTATTAATAATCAATTAAATAATGAAATTCTTTTCACTATGGAATTTATGGCATGATTTATTTGGAAAGGATATGCAAAACAAAAAGTTTTAACATCACTAGGTAAAGTTACATAAAGGAATACACATTATTATTGTGAAGTGAAATTTCTATTTAGCAAGTATACTAATCTTTGAAGTATATGACTTGCTATGCTGGTCCCATGAGGCCTCTAGCTGTCAGAATAACTGAGGGCCAGGAGAGTTCTTATTTGAAAAACAGCTTCAATTTCTTCAGCAGATTTCTCTTTACATTAGGGATATCTCATTCTCAAGCTGGTAATTTTCACAAAAGAATAGATTTTACTCAGGGGGTTTTATACTAAATGGTTTCTTTTGTGGTTAACATAGTCTTGCTGATGATCACTTATATGTGCTATGTGACAAAGCATTTTAAACTTCCTAGTTTAAAAACACAAGCGTGTTATTTTTCACAATCCTGTGGTTCAATTAGGAGGTGCTATTTGTGTGGATCAGCTCAACTGTTTTTTCTTAACTGTCTCAACTGAAATTGGATGGTGTGGATGACTTCATGAACATACCTAGTGACTGGCCAACATCAGCTGGGATGATGGGGATAACTTGGTCATGTCCATGGGTCTCTCACTATCCTGATGGAAGGCTACCCTGGACTTCTTTGCCTGGTGAGTAGATTCTAGAATTAGCCACAAAACAGCCAGAGCAGAATTACTTTACAAGTATTATGTTGTTTCATTTTTAATAATGTCCCATAAGCCAAAACAAGTGAAAAAGCCATTCCAGATCTATTTGGGAGAATACTACCAAAGGGTATGAATGAAGTAAAAGAAAAACAATTGTATTCATAATTTACCACACCAACATCACCTATTATGGGGGCTGGAAAACACTTTAATAGATTTAGTATTGGGCAGTTGGGGTGAGATTTAGAGATTATCTTGAGAAGGTGTAGTAATCCCAAGCAGTCAAGACCATTGGAAATACACCTAAAACACCATGAGAGAATACGAAAAGAAGATAGTGAGATGCGTCCTTGTGATAAGTAACATTGGTGAAAGAATTTAGGGAGCATGTTTATGTACTACCAGAAAGCAGGGTCAATCCCGTGCTTTTTGTATGGGAGTAGGAAGATTGAAGTAGAACTAACGCTGTATTTGGTAAAGAAGGAGGGAAAATTGATATATGGTCAATTTTGTGTTTTTCATAGTGTTCTTTCTGTATGTGTTTAGATGTAATTACTTATTGGTCTTGTTATTGTCTCTAGAATAGTTACTGAATGAACTTCTTTAGTGTTGGTGGCTTGCAAAAGTATTTATGATCATCAGAAAAACACCATGGTCTATCTCTTAGTGCTAGGCCACTTGCTAGCTGACAGTAGTCAAAGCCTTTGTTTTTTTTTTTTCTTTCATTCTCAAGTATAAACAACATGCAAGGGCCAGCCTGTGGCATGTTGGTTAAGGCATCTTTATTCCATGTAACTGACTGAGCAGTTCAAATCCCTGACCCAGAGGTTCAAATAACAGACTGGATGTGTGTGCATGTGTGCCCAAAACACAGAGAGGAGAATTAGAGGAAAAAGGATTGCAGCATGGCCATCCTTTCAGGGGTGATTTCTCATTTTCTCTCTCTCTGTCAGTAGTATGACAGAACTAAAAAACCAAACAAACAAACAAAAAAAAAAACCATAAAAATCCAAGATGGGAATTAAGAATGTGTGTGTGCATGTGATGTGAAATCTGATAAATGTTAACTGCCTGAGCAATTTGTCACTACTGGGTGAGTGCATGAGTTCACTTCTCCCTCAATTAATCCACATTTGAAGCAGCTGGGGGTAATGCACTTTTTTCTCTTTTAGTGTCTTGGGCTAGCAGTGGTATAAATAACAGTAAATGAGCAATTAAAAAAATAATGACAGAAAATCCAAAGTACAAATGCATGCTTCAATAAACAATAGCAATAGAGGAACAAGAAAAAATGTGTAGCATTCTAATCTGTCTGTGTCATTAGCTGCAAAATAGTTTCCAAATAATTCTATAAGTTCATGTCTTAGAATACATTTTTATGGCGCTCTTTCCTCTTTTATGCATATACAATTATGTGAAAATTACATGGAGAATGGATTTTTCATTTTATTAGATGTGGCTTGATCCAGAAATACAGTTAATGATGTTAATAGTGACTATCATAGACTAATGATTTACTTTGAAGAAAGAGATCTTGGGACCAGCAGTTAGCATAATGGCCATGTCACTGGACTCCCATGTAATCGACTGCAGTTCGAGTCTGGACCCGGTGGCTTAAACTCACGCTGGGCACATGTGCGTGCATACCCAAGATCTCGAGAGGAGAATGGAGGAGAAGGGATTGTGGCGTGGCCATCTCCCCTGGAAGGTGATTTCTCGCTTTCTGTCTCTCTGTCTCTCTCTGTCTTTCTGGTGAGTGCACATGCCCTATAGCAAAAACCTCTCCAAACAAAAAGAAAGCGATCTTGATTGTTAATAATATGGAGTCTTATAATGTGATATACATAAAGAATTGCATATGTAGGCCTATAAAATAATTATCAAAAGAAGCTAATTCACAGAAGCAGACATTTAGATGCAGAGGTGAATTTGAAAACAAAAGCCATACATCATTTGTCTTTCTGTGTCTGGTTTGTTTCACTTCACGTGATGCTCTCCAGCTATTCCATGCCTACGTAAATGACAGCATTTTATTCTTTATTGTTTCATGTGGATGAGTAATATCCCATTCTATATACAAACAATGTTGTTTTTATCCATTCATTAGTAGACACTTAGGTTGATTCTTCATCTCAGCTGATATGACTAGTACTGCAATAAATGTAGACATGCGGTTATTTCTTTTTTTTTTCGAGAGGTTTTTGCTATAGGGCGCGTGCGCTCACCAGACAGAGACATAGAGACAGAAAGCGAGAAATCACCCCCCAGGGGGGATGGTCACGCCACACTCCCTTCTCCATTCTCCTCTTGGGATCTTGGGCACGCACGCGCACATACCTGGCGTGAGTTCCAAGCCACCGAGTCTGGGATGCGAACCGCGGTCGACTACGTGGGAATCCAGTGACATAGCCATTACGCTAATTGCTGGTTCCCTAGACATGCAGGTATCTCTTTGACATACTGACTTTATTTTATGTGGATTGGCTTGTATAGTTTAAAAGAGTGAATTATATGATACATGAATTAAATCTCAGTCAAGCTGTTTAAAATAACAGAACAAGGGTCCAGCAGGCGTCACGATCGTTAAGGCACTGAATTCCCCCCCATGGCCAAACATTGTTTGAGTCTTGGATCCAATGGCTTAAAAAAAATCACTGAGCATATGTGCATGCTTGCTGAAAATCAGAGAATGGAGGAGAAGGGATTGTGGTGTGGCAATTCCCCCCAAAGGAGTAATTACTCAATTTCCCTCTCTCTGTCTCTCTTTAGAGAAGCACACATGCCCTAAGGCAAAAACGTAAAAAACAAACAAGAACCACACAGAGATCAAGATGACTTGAGCTTCCCACTATGTATGTGATGAATTTTGAACTATCTAGGTTTCAGAGGATGAAGTACTTGAGCTGATAACTGGATTATGCATCTGGAATTACTTAGGGTGGATCTTGTAAATAACTCCATCTTTAATGTGATTATTAGATAGAAATGGAAGAAATAGAACATTTTTAACCATGACTGACAAACTTTACATGTAGTTATAGAGACTGTTGATTGGCCCTATTTAGGCTACGTTCATAGCTCTAAGATATCATTGCAGTCTGCGAGAAGGATAGAGTATATGTAATCAGCATTAAAGGCTATGCAGGATATATTGAAATAACTAGAAGTAAGTGTTTCAGATGAAAAGCTGCTTATACGCAGTGCTTTGTAATCAATGTCATGTGATTAGAACCAAGTGGTTCTTTCACAGTATAGTGTAGCTAGGAGTGTGCAGATTGGAAATCAACCAAAGAGGTTTTAGAAAAGAAAATGAGACTTCCCAAACCAGGGGTAAGTGACACCTACGCTCGGATGAAATAGACCCTTTGGCTGTCAAAGCATGAAAACCCAAGGGTCTATTCTCACACTGTGAAGACTTGATTACACTTGGAGCATCCAGTAGAGACCATTTGCTACACACATGTGGATATGGTCTAAGGAAGGTGCCAAGAATTGAAAAGTATTTCAAAGACGGGCAATTTTATCATCAAAGAAATGTGACATGATAGACTCTAAGTAAATAAAAGGGAAGGTAGGTTACTAGACTTTTCCTAGTCTATCTGTTCAGAAGTCATCCACAGCCTTAAACATTTGAACTTCTCTTTCTCTGTAGGGTAATCAATAGCAAACATAAGCAGGTCTTTGATTAAGTGGAGGATACCTGGGCCTACCATGTAGGGGGATATAAAGAAACTAGTGTACAAAAGTCAATAAATAAGCAAAAGGCTCTGTTACAGTCTGTGAATATGAGGTCATGAGGTCTCGAATTCTCCAGAAGAATAAGGTGGCATGCCTACGAGACCTAAATCTTTTTTTCAGTAAAGTGAATTGAGAAGTGAGGAGCAACTAGATGGAGAGATGTTCTTCTGTCCTCCTTGACATTTGTAATTTGGAAAGTAAAGTCTCTATGATGGACTCATTCGGACTGGAGGTGGCCTAGGAATTGGGAAGGCTGAAAACCTGAAGTTTGTTTCTAGTTGTTGACTCATTGCCAGTCAGAGCTCATCCTAGCTCAGGCTCACAGAGCAGGCATATGATTCTTTGCTTTTGTCCTTTATATGTGTATGTGTGTATATAATTTATATATGTGTGTGTATATATATATAAAATTATAAAACATAAAAATATATAAAATATATATTTAAACATTTTTAAAGGTTTTTGCCATATGGTATGTGCTCTCACCAGAGAGCGACAGAGTGAGAAGGAAAATGAGAAATCATCCCCCCTGTTGCAATCTCCTCTCTTCTATTCTCCTCCTGGGATTTTAGGCACACATGCACACATGCCTGGTGTGATTTTCAAGCCGCCAGGTCCAGGACTCAAACCCTAGTCAGTCATGTGGGAATCAAGTGCCTTCACCACTTGACTGACTCTAGCAGGCAGATGATTTTACTCAACAATTTTTAACCATTAAAAGCACTTAATCATAAACAGAAATGCCATGAATTAATGAAAAATTTTACCCACGGTATTTTGTTACTGAAAAGTTACTACTGCTTTCCAGACTGCTTATAGATTTGTTCTGCGGCTTTGCTGATAGATTTGTTGTGACATTAAATGGCATCATCTCTGAAAAGAATATTCTCAGCCAGCCAGGTGTCATGGTGGTTAAAGTGGCTGGATCCCACATGGCCCACTACATGATTTGAATCTTAAACTGAATGGCTTAGAAAATATGCTGGGTGTGTATGTATACATGTCTGAAATCCTGAGTGGAGAATAGAGGAGGAAGGATTGCACTGTGGCCATCTCCCATGGAGGGTGATTTCTTACTTTATCTCTCCCTCTTTCTCTCTCTTTCTTGCTCTCTCTGTCTCTCTTTTTGGTGAATATGTTACCCCTATAGGAAAAATTAAATATATATCCCAATGTCTGACATATGCTAATCAATCAGTATATCCAATTTTTTATAAATAAAAAAATTATCAATATTTACATGAGCATTTAATCTATTATGCATGTACACACACTCACAGAGTTCTCTGTTCAGCTCATATGTCTGTTGTTGTAAGAATATAGAAGTATTTTTTTAAAAACTTTTAAAGCTATAACTAATGTATCCAAGTCTGTAACTGAGAGGGTGCTATTTACCGTTTGCTCACGTACATATTCATATTCTGGGAAAAGCCTTCTGGTTCACCTGGGAACAGTTCCTGTGTGTACACCTGCATGGCAGTGTACCTTCTTGGATCAGTTCATGTGGCATATAGCTTTTCCTTATACCTGTGTGTGCAATTTCACTAGTCAATGCTCTTAACTGACCTTCCTGAACTCTTTTGCAAGTACCCTCTCTATTGTTTTAGGTCTATTTATTTCATGTGAGGAAGAGAAGAGAGAGGAATTGGAGGCACTCCAACAATTTTCCACAAAATTTTGATTCTCCTTTTCTCCCAGCCACCTAGCCATCCAGGTTCATGAGCTCATGCATAGACAGGCCTGAAATGCCTGGGTCAATACAGGATTATAACCTGAGCCCTCTAGCATCACACTGCTAGGCCACCACAGCTGGGCCTATTTTGCCAATACTCTGAACCACTGCCTGAGTAATGATGTCAATGTATGTGTAACTATACGTGGGTACCAAGTAATCAAAATAAAATGTGCATTACTCAATTCAATGGACATTATAAAGACATTGATTTCTTGTTTACAAGAAAAACAGTAAAAATACTGTTTATTTATTTTTTATTCTTCTTAAAAGGTGAAGGGTAAAAATGTGAAAGAAAGTAGAAGGTAGAAGATGGAAAAAAAATGACTGTGCTCTGGGACGAGATTAATAAGGACATAAAATATCCAGGAATGTAAGTCGAAAGAAAAAAAACAGGCAAAATTAGACATGACAGGTGATTACTGCCTCAAACATAAATTTTTATGTTACGTGCCCAAAAGATTTGAGGATAGTTACTGCATGTTAGTTTCTATAATTCTAGTGTAACCAGCTCATCCCCCCCCCCTTTGCTCCTTTTAAAAGCATAATGAAGGTTTAGTCTTTCTGATTCTTAAGTACATTTTTCTCCAGTCACTCTCATGGGTGAGGTGGCCTAGCTCCAATAACATCCAAAGTCATTGGAGTATCTAGGTCATAGTTATTCAAGGGTATAATGACCACTATCTTTTTAGAAAATAAACATAAAGGATCCTTCTAGTCTTTTTTTTAAATATTTTACTTTGTTTTAATTTCTTTTATATATTCAATCACTATACATCACTTAGCTTGTAAAGTGAATTTTCCAGCATGAATACACTTCATACTGGTCTAGTTGGATACATGTTATCCTCAACAGATAATAATCTGTTTCTGTGTCTCATAAATATCCTCCCTTTCTAATGTTCCTCCTTAGTGTCTTTCCTTCTAGCATTTTAAAATGTTTATTTGTTTCTTTTATGAACATTTTAAAAGATTATTTCTTTTATGAAAGTGAGAGACACAGAGAAAGACAAGCACCCTCCCATGTAATCAACTTCTCTACTCATCCTCTCCAGCCAGCTAGGATCATACACACAGTCTATTTGAGGAAAATGAAACTGTGGTTTTCTATATAAATTTGGCATCACTTGAGTACCTGGTTAATGCTGCAACCACCAGCAAGCCCAGAAAAATCAATCAGTTTACACATAGAGAAGACAGCACAAAACTGAAGGTCATCCAGAGTTGGGTGCATTCATGAACATCATTTCTACTTTTCCTCATTCTCCTCTCCTTAAGTATACACTTGTTTGTACATATACCTGCTCCTTCCCTGCAAGCCTTTCAATATGAAAACAACCCTTCACTCCTTGACAAATCATCTCTTCCTCAATAGGGCCAAGTGTTGCATCATGAATCCTTCCAGAATTCTCACTCTCATCCAACATCAGATGCCTTAGTCAGGAAGACACTGGTATGTTTGCCTTCGGAAAGATGTGAAGGCTCAAGGTGGGCTATGATATTTAAACTATGAAGATGACCTAAATTTTAGTCCAATGTTTCCTTAATGGAAAGCAGCAGGTCAGATGGTTTCCTTCCATGGTAGACCATTAAGTTAGTACCTCAGTCCAAAATATTATTTTTGGTCTGTGGCAATAGCTTAATGGCATATTGAAGAAAGAGTAGTCCTGTGTTCGGGAAGATTTGGCCTTGTCTTCTATGCACAATGACATACCGCAATTGTGCTGAAGAACACTGCTTTTTTGTCCTGCTCTGCCTGGCGCCTATGCCACAAAGAAATGTTAATAATGACTGTTCTTTTAGTTTCTGGAGGAAAACATAGAAGTTCCAATTTGAAGTTTTCCTTTGAATGAAGGCCTTGCAGGAGATGCCAATTCTTTCCTCAGAAACCATCTTCCTTTTGGCATAATGGCAAAAACACAGAGGCACAGAAGGCTCAGAATCATTTAAATCCTTTTTGAAGTTATTCACTCTGAAACATAAAACCAGTGTGTTCAAGGACCCAGACTACATTTTTTTGCTCATCTAATCAATCCTAAAGAAAACCTACTGTTCCCAACTCTGTATTTTACCCAGAAGTATACAATGAAACAAAAATACAATATTAATTATAGTATTTTGCAAAATGTAGGTATTCTATGTCTAACCGGATTTATAAACCTAAAACATTTATCAAAAATAGAAAAAATTCATATCCTGTTAAAATTATTTTCTTTCAAGTTAGCATTTATCATCTCTATTCACTTTTTTTTATTCTCTCTTTGTTGTTTGTTTTTCATTTTTCGTGATTTTTCAGCATAAATTTAAGTTGTCTGAAATACAATGGAGCTACCTAACAACATGTAACTGTTATTTTGTACTGCCTGATACAGAAAGATGATGAGAAGGAATTACTTACAGAAAGCAATTCAATAGTCCTATTCAATAACAATTAAATTCAGAATCTAACCCTGTTTCTCAGTATGGCAGTATTTCCTACAAAGATGCATTGTGGAAATCAACACATGGAAGCATTTTCAGTTGTCATAATTATTGCGGAAATGTCACAGGTAGGGACTATTGATGGTAAATGTCTAAAAACATATATGTTAGTACAATACAAAGAATATTTTGTTTCCTTCCCCAATTTTTAAAAATAATTATTTATTTAATTTTATTTATTCATTCAATCATTTTCATTTGACCAGAGAAAGACAGGCACACAGAGAGAAAGAAAGTGAGAAAGCAAGCCATCAGGTCCGGAACTTGAACTGCGGTCGGCCAGGTGAGAGTGTCTAGCACCTTAAACACCATGCTACCTGCTGGCCCCATCCTTCCCAAATTTTGAAAATCTCACCAAGAATCATGAGGTTAAGCATATGTTTTAAATTGTCTCATTTTAACATCTGATTGTATTTTACTTAAAAAGAAAACATTTTAAAAATACATCATTATTCTTTTTCTCCAAAAATATAAAATTGGGTAAACACAGGAAAGGCTTGCTATCTTTGAAAATTTAACTGACAAATAAATCATTTTAGGAAATAAAGTCAATGATGAAATAAAATCCTTAAAGTATTTAGTCATTGCTAAAACCTGCATTACTGACATTGGTAACACTAGCATTGAAAAGTTACGTAAACACACACACACACACACACACACACACACATGTTCCTTGCATCAAGCTGACAAATTTTAAAAAGTCTGATCCGTTGATTGTTTTTTAGCTTCTAATAAGCGCAATATGAAAAACTATAACTGCTTCATTATATACAATAATCTATAAATGACTATCAGTCATTACTATCCTTTTCTTTCACTCCCTATTTTCCTGCTGCTCTGCACAATCTTTATGGCAAATTTCATGAAAATTCATTCACCCTTTCCAAAAAGATGAAATTTAGATCTAGTTGGTGGCTTAGTGGTTAAGGCACTGGACTCCCACATGGCTGACTGTGGTTTGAGTCCCAGACCTGGTAACTCTCTTTCTCACTTTGCCTCTCCCTCTCTGTCTCTCTCTGGTGAGTGCACATGCTACCAAACTTCAAAAATAAATAGATAAATAAAATAAACAAAAAAGTATTTTTTAAAAAATAAAGTGCCTGTGCCACTAAGGAAAAACAGAAAGAATTAAATGCTGAGACTTATTCTTGGTGATAGTGTGAGTAAAATGCTAAATATTAAATTATAGTTTTGTTCATTTTGAATGTGTTTTCAGAGGATAGCTTGCATATCATGAGTTTCATGATAAATAACCTTTCTCCACTATGAATAAAAAAAACCATCTCCTCACATTTATGTAAAACTTTACTTCCAATAATCACTTATTAAATACCTGAAAGCTTTACATTTTGATAATCAGATAAACATGCATAGGAACTGAAAATGTTTATTTTCCTAATCTTATGTCATTTATAAATTTTATAAGGCTTTTATGAAGTTTTAGTTTTTGTAGATTATGTATAATGTTAAAATACAAAGTCAAGATCTGGTTACTATTTTAAAGAGCTGACTCTTCTTATTACTAAAATCAACTCATTCTTTTTATTGTTGGTACTGTGTTTTGAGCTGTTACCAAAGAATTGATTTTCTCTAGCACTTTTTATTATAAGGTAATATAATAATTTTGAATTATGCCTTATTAAAAGAGAAATTCTATTTGTTGTAATGTGACATTTACTAGCATATTTTCTATTTCAACAAATGTCTTGTGTTTTATCATTGAATTTACATTTCTATTTTCATTACTACTATTATATTTTTTACATTCAATGGATGTATATCATTACGTCATCCAAGATGAATTTTTTCAGCATTAATATAACAGGATTTCATCTAACCATAATAACTGTAATTTAATAAGCTTAATAAGTTTCAACATTATATTTGTATCTTATATTTTTGTCTTCTACTCTTTATCTCCTGCCCTTTTGGCCATTTATTTTCTGAATAATATTAACTATGCTTTTCAAAGCAAACTCAGAAATAGTCATTTTCATTATTGTAATTTCTAGTTGTGCATCTTTGTGGGGTACACAGTTTAAAGCATATATATATTGTTTAAAGCATATGTATGGTGCATAATAATCAAATCAAAGATGTAAACATATTTATTATCTTTTTTTTTTTTTTGAGAAGTTTTGCTATAGGGCATGTGTGCTTGCCAGACAGTCAGAGAGAGACAGAGAGACAGAAAGCGAGAAATCATCCCCCAGGGGGCATGGCCACACTGCAATCCCTTCTCCTCCATTCTCCTTTTGGGATCTTGGGCACCCATGTACATGTGCCCAGCATGAGTTTTAAGCCACCGGGTCCAGACACGAAAGCCACTGGGTCCAGACATGAACTGCGGTCGATTACATGTGAGTCCAGCAACATAGCCATTATGCTAACTGCTGGTCCCTACATATTTATAATCTTTAACATTCATCATTGTATTATTATGTTGCATACACTCTAGATTTGTTCTGGTTTTCTTGAAGTATGTATTTGTTACACTGTTCTATTATTTATTCCACTTGTTTACATGCACTCTTGTGTTTCTTAATTTGTCTCCAACCCCTTGCCTCATCCAACCCCATGCAGCTTCTGATATCAATCATTGCTCTTTCTATTTCTGTGGTATAGTGTTCTTTAGCTTCTGTTTAAGAGTAAGTTCACTCAGTATTTGTTAATTAGGGATATACAATATTCATCTTTCGTAGCCTGGCTGATTTTACTGAACATTATATCTTCTACATTCATTCACCTTGTCTCAAATAACAGGAATTCAGTGTTGTTTACGACTGAGTAGTATTCCATTGTAAATATGTGTTACATTTTCTTTATCCATTCATTAGTTGTGGGGCACTTAATTGATTTTTTTTTACATTTTTTTTCAGGTTTCTTTTTCTTATTTTTTCTTTAATTTTTAATTTTTATTTGCATTTTTTAATACATTCAATTACATTATTTAGCTTACAAGGTGATCATTTCAATACATGAACATTTCTCCCTGATCTAGTTGATCAAAATATAGCAACACTACCTCCCTGTCTCAATATTGCTGTCTTCATATCCCTCCTCCAAATGTTCTTCCCCAGGCCCCACTCCTCCACACCCCCCACATCTGGCACTCACATCCACCTCTTCTGTTTGTACATACTTTAACCCATCAGTTTCAGTTATAGAGTGCGGACATTCGGTATATATTAAGTGGGGACATACAATGCCTCTCCTTCATAGCCTGACTTGCTTCACTCAGCAGTAAATCTTCCATATTCTTCCACTTTCTGTCAAAAGCCAGGGTTTTGTTGTTCTTAATGGCTGAATAGTATTCCATAGAGTATATGTGCCACAGTTTTTCAATCCATTCATCCATACGGGGGAATTTGGGTTGATTCCATGTCTTAGCAATCATTAAAAGTGCCGCAATAAACATCGATGTGCAAGCACTTTTCCAATGAGAAATTCTTCTGTCCTTTGGATAGATGCCAACAAATGGGATTGCTGGATCATATGGCAGTTCTATTTGTAGACTTGTGAGGAATCTCCAAATTGTTCTCCACAGTGATTGGACTATGCTACAATAAACATGGATAACCAATCACCCAGTAATTGCATTGAATAACACAGTTAAGCTTTTCCCTTAAATAAAACATTAAAGCACCTAAGATTTTGGATTTTCAACCATGACAATTTCTTCAAAATGGGTAAGATTTTAGCAATAACTTTTAAACAAAAGGCATCTAATATATGAAGTGTTGTCAAACGTGTTGAGAATTGGATATTTTGCTGCAACATTATTATTTTAATAGTTAAAATAAAATATAAGCAAAAAGAAGAATAATATTTAATTACAGACAAAAATCACAGAATTCAAATTTCAATGTCTATATACTTTTATTGAGATGTAGTCAAAATCAGTAGTCAGTCTGTAATTTCCCACATAATTGTTTATCAAGTTTTTAATTTATTTACTTGAATTGTATGTTGTTTAATTTAAAGCTAAACTCTTGATAATTTTGGTTTTAAATATTCAGTCAATTTCATCTACATCAAGATAGGAGGATACTATTCATTACAAAGAGTCAGCATTGTGTTTGACACATTCATTGTGTTTTGACTAATGGATTAACATTATAAAGAATGATTTAATGTTTGATTGGTCTACAAGAGTTAACAAAATTTCAAATATTATTGATATTATTAGAAAATAATCAACACTGAGGATATCTTTCTCCAGAGTTTGTAATCATGAAATATCATACAATATCACTGTGATAGTTAAGATATTTTTATCCAGAAACAATAAATTGAGTTAGCTGTCTATGAGAAACCTTTCATTTCTGCAATATTTCTAGGTAAAAAGAAAATCTTGAAAGTTGATCACTGGGGATGCAGAGGTGAGCTAGATGGAAAATAAAAAAATGTTGATATCACTATTAGTTGTAGTAGAAATGTCACAGAGTGGCTACAACTCTGCTATATAATCTAACCTTTTCTTGTACCAGCCATTTATTTCTTTAATTTCCTGACAATAGAATAGCATCCTTTTCTTGGTTTGAATTAGAAATGTCTCCTAGAAATTTATCTTCATTGTGACCTCCTGTATACGGTTCAGGGATTTTGCTGCTCAAGTACTTAATAGAATATCTTGAAGTCTTTAAAATATAGTGCATATAGGTACAGTGGTGTGAAACATGATGTAAGCATTTCTACTAAAAAGCAAATTTTTTTTGAAATTCTTGCATTATAGGCTGTCAAAAATAATTTATTTAAATTTGTGAAGCCTACAATGAATTATTATATGCATTAGCCATGTCAGTTGTATACATACAATAAAAAGCAAATATAAAGAGTCACTCCCTCATCAAATCACACATATTTTTGAAAAATAATAATATAAATTATTTGTCCATTTGTGTACAATTTAAAGGCAGCTCACCTTAGACAAAAATCCTTTTTTTTTTTTTTTGAGAGGTTATAGGGAGCATGCGCTCGCCAGACAGACAGAGAGAGACAGAGAGACAGAAAGCGTGAAATCGCCCCCCAGGGAAGATGGCCATGCTGCAATCCCTTCTCCTCCATTCTCCTCTCGGGATCTTGGGCACGCACACACATGCACCCGGCGTGAGTTTTAAGCCACCAGGTCCAGGACGCGAACCGCGGTCCACTACGTGGGAGTCCAGCGACAAAGTCATTACGCTAACTGCTGGTCCCTAGACAAAAATCTTGAAAAGAAACTTTTTATCGATAGTCTCAGATAATATATATCTTTTTCCTAGAATTACTAAAGATAACTAATGTGTTTGCTCTCAGATCTTGTTTTGAGTGAATTTATCCACTTCAAACATTATTCTTCAAATTGTATCAAGCAGGCATATTGGTCTGTGTGACTTTTTTTTTCCAATTTGCTAGAGAGAGAGGTAGGAAAAGTAAGAAAACTCTCCCCATGGATGGTGATTACAGTACAATCCCTTCTCCTCCATGTCTCCTTTTGGGTTTGGGCACACATGAGTGTATACTCAGCGTGTTTTTCAAACCACTAAGTCTGGGACTCAGACCATGCAGTTGGTCATGTGTGATACCACCACCTTAACTTACCGGCATGCCACTAGCTGATTCACCCTTAGTTTTTAAACAGAGGACATATGTCTTCCTAAAATAATTTTGGGCATAAAGTAGGCACTGGCTTTTTCATGAAGCCAGCTTGTAATAGAGTTAAAATTTCACTGAATTAAATGGCAGACTTGTTTTATTTAATTATTTTTCTTAAGAGTGTGATTTAAAAAAGTATTTTAATAAGTACCTTAATTTAAATTTTTCAAATTTATTTTTATTCCTCCTATCTAGCACTTACCTATGTTAAATATAACTGTTAGTCAAGAGTTATATATACAAAGATCTAGATGACAGAAATAAAATATTATGCCCAATCATTGACTTCTAACATCAAACATTGTTCCTTATACATAATGTTGCTTTGGGAAGTGCTGAAACAAATAACGTTGTCAGTTTTAACCTGGGTTATGAAGTTTCCTGGAAAGAGATGTAGTTTTTATTTTAAAATAAAAGTATAACTATATTTTTCTTTCTATTCAGTGAAAGTACCTTCCATCTTCTTCAAATTAAATTTACATCGTGATAAATTACCAGGAAGATGATATGTTATTGATGTGTAGTAAGGATTTTTAATAGTTAAAGGATTTTTGTCAGATACTTTTTATGTGTTCTTAAAGTGGTAACTGCCTCAGAATTAAAGCACTTGTAATCCCTATTTCTTTATTTTACTCTTTTGAAAGGAAAACTCTATATATTATTCTTTATTGAAAAACATCAGGCAGCTGTTCAGTGTAAAATTATGGCTGGTTTTCTATTATGACTAAAAATAGCTAGTGGGAATGTAACTCTGAGAAATATAACACACATTTTATTTTGCATTTAAATTTCTAAACAGGACAGGTGTTGCATCAATACATACAATAAATAATTAAACTGTTTCATAAATAAGCAATAAAAACTACAGGACATCTTTTAGCAACCTTATCTTAGATTATTCACTAGGTTAGGGCAAAGCTATGAAGAACCAAGGGAAAAATAAACATTTTTGTTGACAATAAAAGAGTACTAGAAAAGTTCAAAGTAGTACAAACTAAGAGAATAAATAGTTTTAATACTCCTGAGCAAGTGATTTTAACTAAATACATAATAATAAAACAGTTACTTCTTTTGCTAAGTTTTTTTTACAATTATAATTTATTTCTTTCTGAAGTGAGAGAGTAAACAAGAAAGGTAGAGAAACAGAACTCTCAATGGGGTCCTGATGCAGACATCCACTCCCAGCTCAGCCAGACCTGGATCGTGGGCTCGCATATGCCTGGAATGCTGGAGGAGGCTTCCAGACACCAACCCAGAACGTTCTCATGTGGGTCAGACTCATCAAGTGTAGCGTTTTGTGATTGCATCACCATCTAGCTCCCAATTTATTCATAGTTTTAATCTCTCCTGTCTATCAAGAACACATACAACAAAGGCAAGCCCAATACCAAAGACTGATCTGATGGTAAAGTTAAAATGAGCCAGTTTTTGGTTGAGATAGTTTGTTTCGTAGAAGAAAGATGAATATGCCGACGGTGCAAGCTCTCGTAATTTAAGTATCGCATATTAAAATTGTGATTATGATGAAACAAAAAGGTTCATATTACTTAAATGGAAGTTGTGAAATACTTGTTTTCTGAGGAGGTTGTTCCAACCTATAGCAAAGCAGCATTTTCTTCAGATCTAGTCTCAGAGGAGCAGGGCCAAAAGATTTATAGGTCATCGATCCAGGAGGTGATAAGAACTTGTCTTATGACAGCTTTCCAGTAGGAAGGAAAGGTGGGTAGAAGATGACCTCATGGCTTTTCTTCAGAAGTGCATATTCTTGGGACCAGCAGTTAGCATAATGATTATGTTGCTGGACTCTCATGTAGTCGACCATGGTTCGAGTCCTGGACTTGGGGCTTAAACTCACGCTGGGCATGTGTGCGTGAATGCCCAGGATCCTGAGAGGAGAATGGAGGAGAAGGGATTGCAGTGTAGCCATCCCCCCGGGGGGTGATTTCTCACTTTCTGTCTCTCTCTCTCTCTGTCTTTCTGGCAAGCGCATGTGCCCGACGCGCGGTGGCCCACTATGGAAAACCCCCCCCCCCCCCCAAAAAAAAAAAAAAAAAAAGAAGCCCATATTCTTATGTGCCAAGAGGATAAAAAGGCATTCTGAAAAGACTGAAATAGGACTGAAATAGATATGTCTACACAGATACGGGCAAAGTCTCTAATACCACAGCAGCAGCATTCCCCTACAATCTCTAATGTGTGTACATTAAAAAGTATGGTTCATTTATTTTACTTACTCTTTCCTTTAAAGATGGAAAAAAGATATTGAAGAAAATTTCTCCTTCAAATAAATATGAAGAATCTCATTAAGACAAAACCTATAAATAATGTTTATAAACTTGAGATAAAAATAGTATATATAATCACCTGAGGACCAACGAAAAACTTGAAAAAGATTGTGAATGGGCACTTAGAAAAACAAAAAAATAGGTTTATTGTTCTTTTTTTTATTGTGTCTGTTTTAAGCAAAGGTTTTATGAAAAGTTTTAGCTGAAACTCTTAAATGTATGTGACTTGTATTAGGGAATGTCATAATATCACTTTAGTCCTTTAGTCTTAGTTGTGTTTGAATTTTAAACTTCATCAGTTAGCGTAATGGCTATGTCGCTGGACTCCCACGTAGTCGACCGCAGTTCGAGTCCTGGACCCGGTGACTAACTCACGCCAGGTGCATGTGCGTGCGTGTCCAAGATCCCGAGAGGAGAATGGAGTAGAAGGGATTGCGGCATGGCCATTCCCCCTGAAGGGTGGTTTCCTACTTTCTGTCTCTCTGTCTGTCTGGCTAGCACATGTGCCCTATAGCAAAAAACAAGCAAACAAACAAAACAAAACAAAACAAAAAAAAACCTCTCCACCTTTTTATTTTAGTGATTAATAAAAAAGATCTAGATATATCTTAGAATAGTTATATCTAGGTAGTTTTCCCCTTCTTTAAACTTCCCATGTGTTGGGAAATCTCAGTTGGTTCTATGTGGGGTGTCTAAAACCAGGATAAATGTATTCAGACTTATTGATTGGGAGGTCAGAGTCCAAGGTTCTCAGAGATCACAGTTAGAGGAGAAATCCAGTAAAGGAGAGGACAAATGTGGAAAGGAAGTTGTACTATAGATAGATAGATAGATAGATAGATAGATAGATAGATAGCATCAAAATCTTTCATTAATCACTAAAATATGAAGATGAAGTTTAAAATTCAAATACAACTAAGACTAAAGGGCTAAAGTGATATTACGGCATTCCCTAATACAAGTCACATACATTTAAGAGTTTTGGTTAAAACTTTCCATAAAACATTTGCTTAAAACAGACACAATAAAGAGCAAAAAAAATAAACTTTTTTTTTGGCCAGAGGTCACATGTGCTTGCACAACAGAGACAAGAAAATAGAGAGAGAAGGAGAAGGAGAGGGAGAGGAAGAAAGCACTCCCATGAGATATAGTCATGTTGTAATCCCTTTTCTGTTCTCTAGCTTATCAGGATTTGGGGCACACAGGCACATGAGGCTGGGGTATCCCTCAAGCCACATGGAACAAGATTTGAACTGCAGTGGGCTACGTGGGGTCTGACTCTGTAACCCTCACAACACGGAACCAGCCTCTCCAGACCAGTACTTTTAGAGGTACACAGTACAGTCTAAGCTCTCTTTAATGAATCACAATGTGTTCAAAATATAATCCAAAGATATTGAATATATACGAAAGCTTGTAATTGTGACCATAATAAAAAGAGTATAAATGAATGAAGATGTACCTTAAGAAGATCTAGACATTGTAAACAACAGACTGGAAAGAGGTCAATTTTCGAATTACGTAAAATAGTCAAATAGTCGAGGAAATAAAGAAAACATGGCTCTATGATTGAAATAAAAGGAAATAGCAGAAAAATAGAAACACTATATAAGAAACTCATTGACGGGGCCATGCAGGCAACACAA
>NW_006203903.1:0-4173 GCF_000334495.1 Tupaia belangeri chinensis
CCTTGAGACCAAGCATCAGAGCATAGCTGGGACTTGTGAAGAACCTGACTAAAACCTTCACCTCATGAAACTGGTGTATGGCCAGCATTATTCCAGAGGTATGGAATCCCCTTTGACATTAACATCATAAGATTAGGGGCACTAAACCCTAAACATATTCTGCTATTTGTTAATTGGTAAGCTAACCTTTTATTGTAACTTTCAAACAATGTATATACAAACCAGTCCCTGTCTTGTCTACTTGAACCTGCATTAGTCTTTTATTCATTTATGAATATATTATTCTTAACATATGCAACCTAAGCCTGTCCTCCCTGGTGGTGAGGAACATTCTCTGTCTGGCTATCAGTGAAGCTCCCTGTCTACATTATGTAACTAAATAGACTCACATCTTACCATGCTGGACCTGTGGCTGTGTTCTTTGGAATCTATAAACATTAGAAGAAAGCCCTCTCAGATTTGGGGCTTCCTCCATGCATATGTGTTCACTACTTGAAAAATTCTAATACCACTACCATTTCAAAATGTACAGTATTCAGTAACTCCAGAAAATGACCTCATTTCATCCCAGTCAATCCTTGCTGTCATCTTAGGCTACTTTTGTTTATTTTAGATTTTGCTGAAATGGATGTGTACATGCCAATATGTACTTCTTTTGAGTCTTCTTTATTTTGTTCTGCTCATTTCTGAAATTATTCATATTATCATATGAATCAGTAACTCATTACTTTCCATTCCTGACAGCCACAGACACACAGATTTCACAACTGACACACACTCATTCAGGGATCCACACAGATGTTTACATGAACAAAGAAACACAGAGACACTCAGAGACACAGCACAGATTTATGCACATGACTTGATTACAGACACCAAACTCAGATACAGATGCAGAAGATGCAGCCAAAGGAAAACATGCAGCCCACACTCAGACATCCAGTCTGCAAGACAGCCACATAGCCTTGGCTCTCCATTGTCCTGGTTTATGTGCAGACAGACAGAATAGACCCTGTCATGACCTGCTCTAACTGAGCTCATCGAAGGGGGGTGCATTCCATGTTCCAAACCCAGTGCTAAACATCTACATCTTCCAGAGCCTTTCAGAGGGCAGTGCTGGGGAGCATGAGATGTGAGACAGTAGCCAGGGTAGGGTAGATATGGGGTCCAGGGCAAAGGTTTGGGACTGGGACCTTGTCAAGGTTCATTTCCTCTTGGGGGTGATGCATGGGGCTTAGCAGAGCTCAAGGATAAGAGAGGAGAGTGGTTTCCCCCAGCCCCCTTCCCTGTGTCAGGATGGGCTAGTACTCTATCCCATTAATGACACTGTCAGGATCTCACACAGTATTGTTATCACTGTCACTGCATTAAGTGACCATGCAGCTGGGGAAGTTGGGCTGTGAACGGGATCCCTTAGCTAGGCCTATCCTCTGAGCAGTCCCTGCCCTATCTCCATACTACTCCTTGTGAAACTGAACATGGGCAAATCTCTCTGTAGACTTTTCTCCCTCTGGAATCTCCAGGTCTAACTTACTCTTTCTCATGATCCCCTTGCAGATCTAAGTCACCCTGACCCTTTTCTCTGCCTGACTAGAGAGGAGTTTTCTTTTTTTCTAACATTAAAAAAATTATTTAATTTCATTTATTATTTGATTATTACTTCTAACTAGAGAGGATTTTTCATCTGAACGGCATGTGGACTAATTTAGGTGGGGAAGGGGCTCATGCATGGTAAGCAGGTGGGGAATTGTCCATTGTGATGCATCAGGGGCAAGGGCATCTGATTCTTGAGAAGGAGTATAAAGCCTCTGAGTTGCTATTGCAGAAAGCAAACTGGAGAACACATGGGGGAAAGCTGATTTCACCTCTCCCTTCAACCACATGATCCTGAGTCCTACTCAAC
Source organism: Tupaia belangeri chinensis (assembly GCF_000334495.1). Classification (NCBI taxonomy): domain Eukaryota; kingdom Metazoa; phylum Chordata; class Mammalia; order Scandentia; family Tupaiidae; genus Tupaia; species Tupaia belangeri. Next base: position 1,904 of record NW_006203903.1, read on the forward strand.
TACTCCTTGTATCCTGCTAGTCTGCTGACCTACCCACACACAGAACTGTCCCTGAACACTCCTCCCAAACTCTGGGATTTTGTTTGACTCCAGTATTTCCCCTAGTACCCTTCTACATCTTTCCAGGTGCCCGATACACCCCTTCTTGCTACACCCCAACCCTCCCTCAGTCCTGATTAGGATTCACCCCATTTCTTCCACTCCCCACATCCAGTCTGTTACTAACCATTGCCACTTGGTCTTTGCCAACATCTCCTCAGTCCACCCCCTTGCATTTCATTCTCATAGTTGTGGTCTTAGTCTAGGTTTTGGCCTTGGCCCACTGAGACTTTGTAGACTTCTCTCCTCCCTCCCTCTTAATGTGCGAATCAAACTCCAACTTATTTAACAGCATCGACTAACTTTTTTTTTCCTATCCATGTATTTGGTCCACTTACTCTTTGGGCTCCATTGAGACCGCCGACAGTTCTCTGGACAAGGTTCTAATATGCACTTTATACGTCTCACCTCTTCATCTAATGACCTTCTAACTATTTCAGTCTTTTTTCTTACTTTTCAGGGGGAAGACCCTCTGTTACTTCTTTTTCTTTTTTTTTAAAGGATTATTTGATTTGATTTGATTGATTGAGTTTTAAACACTTTTTTATTTATTTTTATTTATTTATTCATTTATTCTTAATTTGAGCAGAGAAAAACACAGAGAGAGATATATATAGAGAGAAACTGAGAAAGCAAGCCACCAGGTCCGGGACTCGAACCATGGTCGGCCATGTGGAGGTGTCCAGCACCTTAGCCACCATGCCACCTGCTGGTCCCTTGATTTTATTTATTTTAATTTGACCAGAGAGGGACAGAGTGAGAGAGAGAGACAGAGAGAGAGGGAAAGTGAGAAAGCAAGCTGCCAGGTCTGGGACTCAAACTGCGGTCAGCCATGTGAGAGTCCAACACCCCTAACCACCACACCATCTGCTGGCCGGTTACTTCTTTTTCAATCATTCTCTCATGTTTCAAAAACACTTCTGTATTGTGTTATGTTCCCAATACACCTTGATGACAGATGTTGAAACTTTATATTTTTCATTCATTCTTCTATTCCTTCCATACTGATGTAACAAAATGTCATTGTTGTGAACACGTCAGGTTCAAACCTTCCAGCTCCACCACTTGCCTCCCAACTCCACCAGTAATATCGGCAGTTACCTACCATTTCCACACCTCAGTTTCCTCATCTGTAAGATAGTGTATTGTGAAGAAGAATGCAATCATTTATTGAGTGCATTGCTGGCATATAGTAAGCACCAATTGAATGTTTGTTGTGGTGATTACCGTATCCCGAAGGACAGCTACCTTCAATCACTATCATAACATGGGCTCTCTCACCCTGACATGTAAATTTTGTGACAATACAACAGGGTTTCAATCTAGTTCCAACCACAGCTTATGTCTGGGAAATCAGGGATCAAGTTAATTGAACATACCTGATATTAAATGGGGTAACAGCAGAGACGTAAATGCTTTAGAGGAAATTATAAAGATGAGGATGAGGGTGATGGTGATGATGAAGAAAACAAAGCCAAATGCTCCTTTGGGCTAACTCTCTTTGCTTATACAGCCAAGTCTTCAGGAAGCATATAGTATTACTCATCAAATTAGTTTTTTTTTCCCCATTATGTAGAAGGAAACATGTTATGCGTAAGAAAACATATTGTGCAGTATGCATGAGATTTATTTCTCAGAAAGCAGAGAAATGGTAAGAATTTTAAGTGTTCTCCATACTTATTTAGATCTCACATCAGGAGATAAAACAAATGAAAACTCTGACTTGTTAATAATTTACATTTTAGTGGAAAATTCATACATGCTGTTAAGATACCTCTAAGACCCAACACAGAAAATGCAAATAACTTATATCCACTGTGCTCACAAGACAGAATCTGAGAAGAAAATAACATCAATTAAAACACACGCAGACATATCCAAGTGTTTTCAAGGGACTGTTGACCATAGTTACAGGGCTATAATGATACATATTAATTTCAGATGATTCTTTTGACGTATTCATGGAGCGGAGGTCTCCGTTCACCAGGTGTTTCTTGCAGAAAATCCGCTGGGCCTACCTCATCACCTAGGAGGTAGCTTACAAATAGGGGATTTCTTTTCAGAAAACCACACCATTACTTTTCTCCAACAGCTTATGCGAAAGTTTCATGGGGGAGGGAAAAGCCCAAGCCAAAGAGAGAGACAGAAAGAGAGAAAGAGAGAGAGAGAGA
>NW_006203903.1:7390-23506 GCF_000334495.1 Tupaia belangeri chinensis
CATGTTCCAAACCCAGTGCTAAACATCTACATCTTCCAGAGCCTTTCAGAGGGCAGTGCTGGGGAGCATGAGATGTGAGACAGTAGCCAGGGTAGGGTAGATATGGGACTCAGGGCAAAGGTTTGGGACTGGGACCTTGTCAAGGTTCATTTCCTCTTGGGGGTGATGCATGGGGCTTAGCAGAGCTCAAGGATAAGAGAGGAGAGTGGTTTCCCCCAGCCCCCTTCCCTGTGTCAGGATGGGCTAGTACTCTATCCCATTAATGACACTGTCAGGATCTCACACAGTATTGTTATCACTGTCACTGCATTAAGTGACCATGCAGCTGGGGAAGTTGGGCTGTGAACGGGATCCCTTAGCTAGGCCTATCCTCTGAGCAGTCCCTGCCCTATCTCCATACTACTCCTTGTGAAACTGAACATGGGCAAATCTCTCTGTAGACTTTTCTCCCTCTGGAATCTCCAGGTCTAACTTACTCTTTCTCATGATCCCCTTGCAGATCTAAGTCACCTTGACCCTTTTCTCTGCCTGACTAAAGAGGACTTTTCTTTTATTCTAACATTTTTAAAGAATTATTTAATTTCACTTCTTATTGTGATTATTATTTCTAATTTGCTACAGGACAAATAGAGAGGATTTTTCATCTGAATGGCATGTGGGGTAATTCAGGTGGGGAAGGGGCTCATGCATGGTAAGAGGGTGGGAAACTGTCCATTGTGATGCATCAGGGGCAAAGGGAAGGAGTTTAAAGCCTCTGAGTTGCTATTGCAGAAAGCAAACTGGAGAACACATGGGGGAAAGCTGAGCTCACCTCTCCTTTCAACCATATGATTCTGAGTCCTATTCAACTACTCCTTGTGTCCTGCTAGTCTGCTGACCTACCCACACACAGAACTGTCCCTGAACACTCTTCCCAAACTTTGGGATTTTGTTTGACTCCAGTACTTCCCCTAGTACCCTTCTACATCTTTTCAGGTGCCCAATACACCCCTTCTTGCTACACCCCAGCCCTCCCTCAGCCCTGATTAGGACTCACCCCACTCCCTCCTCACCCCCAACCCCAGCCCCTAACCACCACCCCCATCTTCTCCTCAGAAACCTGAGGGCATCAAGAGAGGATCAAGACATGGACATGTGGAAACTGGTCTTCTGTGTCCTCCTGTTCTTTGTTCCCATCACTCAAACATTAATGTGAGGAAACAGGGTAGGGACAGGCCCATGAACTGGCTACTCCTTTGGGGTAGCTGGCACAGAAGGGAGAGTGCATGAACAGAGCCTGGCCATGGTTAACCCTCTGCCTTGGTCTCCAAGGTCTACAGCAGAGCCATCCTCTACTCAACACCATGAAATGTCAGCCATCTGATGAGACAGAGAACTGTCTCTCTCAAGGCTCCACAGAAATCAACAGGATCAGCACTTACTTCTATGGTGAAGTATCACCACCACACCCCTATCTAGAAACTGTTCCAACACTCCAGAATACTCTCTCCTGCCCCAATCAGTCAAGATCACCCAAAGAGCAACTGAGCCCTACTCCAGCATGAGTGTGGGTGCTGATTTTCAGCTATATGCACCCTGAGTGCTTCAGGGTGTCAGTGAACAGTGACAGAGAGACAAAATGGCAAAAGTTTTATTCAGGAACACATCAAAGAAAAGTTAAAGCAGGGAAGAGGCATGATCAGGCAGGGAAAAGAGTAATGTGCCTGTGACACTTTTTTCAATATTCAGCTACAACTGTGATTTATCGAGGCTCAGTTCCTCTGGATGTCACACGGGTGGTTCTGCAAAGCAAAAGGACGGTTCATTCTCATGTGACTTTGTATTCTCCCACATGTGTGTTTACCTGTGTGGCTGCACCTTAGCTTTCATCACATGAATAACAGTCTCTCCCCAGACAGAGCTCTGAGTGTACCTGTGTAAGTATCCTCTTGTAACCTTTCCTTTCTTTATGTGGTAGGATCTGAATTCCAATGGTAAGGGAGAAACTGCTTTTTCTTTAGAAAACGGGCTTGCCAGTCTCTGGGTCCAATCTGATCACCCTTAGGTTTGTTTAATGTACTGCAATGGACACCCTTAGACAATCTATGGGCAAATGTTTTCACTTACACTGTGAGAAGGCAGATGCCCACCGAGTTCTGGCCATTGTGGGAGATACTTTCCCACTATACTTCCTTCTATTTGCCTCACAACATTGTGAGCAATTAATCAGTATTTACATGTCTTGGGCAACAAAACTGAGGCTCAGAGCAGGTCCCATGAATTGTTGGCATCGACACTGATATAGCAGAATACAGGAAAAGAATGGGCAAGTGCCGGTGTGCAGCTGAGGCAGGGAGTTAAGGGGAGAATGTGGGGCTGTGGGGACAGACACCCAGTCAGCACCTAAGGAGCAGCCTTGACCTCCCTACTGATGGTGGCCTCATTCCAGAGTCCAGGGACACTGCTCTGCCAGACTATACCTGTCCTTGCTTTGAGTGTCACCAGAACATAAACTCAGAAAGACAGATTATCCTGGCAAATCCACATGAAATTTCCCCCAACCTCCTGGACCTTTCATACTGATCCAAAAGCATCACACATCAGAGGGACCCAACCATCTTTACTTCGGATTACAGGTGCAGGGCTGTAGACCAAGCACTTGACTTTGATTGTGGGGGAGGGACATTCCCCAGCCCACACTTGATCATCTGGATTGTCTCCCAGTGACTTTGAATGGGTCTGATGCTGCCTTCATGATTCTTGCCCTAGAAGCCTGGCCTGCCAGGGAGGACTTCCAGCTCCTTCCCAGGTCTCAGATCTTGTTTTGAGATCTCAAATGTAGATCTCCAGGTGTCACTGAGGCCAACACACTCCCACGTGGTGCTTCATCACTTTCTCTTCTCTCTTGATTAATACCAAGATATTCGCTCTCGCACATTGTACTCTGGGGCCCTGCCCTCCCTTGGTGCTTCTATTATTGGTGATCCCAAGCTCTGTGACACTTTAGGTGTGTCACACCTAGGACATCTGTAGCTCTAGAAGTCAGGACATGTCTAATCCCTCACAGGGCTGGCACGTATGGCCAGTGACCCCTGCATATGTACAAAACTGCTATTTCTTGAATACAGAACCTATTTACTCATCTGTAAGAGAAGAGCCACTGGCCACCTCATGCTGGGAAGAAGACATAGTCCATGCTGTCCTAAGAAACCTGAGAAGAGCTATAATGTGTTCAGCCAGCTTGATTGTGAAGCCCTGCAGCACTATCTGGAATATCTGCATGGATTCAATATTTTCTGCCTGGGCATGGAACTAACTAAGAACCACACATCCTAATTTTCTTAATTGACTCCAGAGATGACAATGCCTTCCAAGTCAGCTCATCAGTCTCAGATCATCTTACCTTGTGGTGGACAGGGAGGTGGTGGATGTGGCGGCAGTGGCCCAGGACACATATCTGATGATAAATGGCCCTGCTTGGGGTAGGGCATCTGGGGCAGTTCTGGGAATGGAGGGGGCCCTTTGACAGCCATGTTGACCTGCAGAGAAGAAGAAGGTCAAATTATGTTGATATGACAGTGAATGATACCAACACAAAAGCTGAAAGTGAAGCAGGTGACAGTCCCTGGCTCCTTCCCTTCTATCAGTACTCATAATGGCCACAAAAGTCTCCCTTCTACTAAGTCCTGGCAAAAGTGAATGGAGAGAGGGGGAGTCATAGGAATAAACTATTCTTACCACATGTCATGGCCTGGGTCTACCCATGTAGGAAAGGCTAGGGATCAGTCCCAATGGATGAAATAAGACAACTGCAGACTAATACTGGGGCGCATTGCAGACACAGGAGCATCTATGTTCAGGACAAGTCCTACCTCTCCCTCACCACTACCACCACAGATACTCATTACCAACAAGTTCACAGAGAAATGAGAGCAAATAAAGAGTCTGTTCATCCTACATGTAGGAACAGCTACTCTGAGGAAAACTGTCTCTGGGTCTTTCTTGTCCTATTTCATTTTCAGAACTCTATGAGCTAACAAGGACCTAAACATACTTAACAGAGTATCTGCTCTGACACCAAGAGACCAATGACTCCCAGGGGAGAAGAAAGTTTTCTCAGGTCCATACTGTTTACGGGAGGCAGAAAGGCAGTCCATAACAACTTCAACTACAAGTCCCTCCCTCATGGCCCTTTCCTTCCCTCCCTAACATAGGGGCTTCTCATTGGACGTGCAAAAGTGAAACCTCAGGCTTCAGCCTCTAAACCTTCTGGAGATGCCATAAGATTCCAAAGAGCTGGGAACTCTGTAGGCTCTTGGGGAGGATTTTGCTTTTTAAAAATACACAGAACACACACCAGGAGAGGTAACACATGAAAAGTTAAGGTTTCCTGACATCATCACATTGGAAAGGGCCTCAACATTTACCTTTTTCTTTCCTGCATCCTCAGGAGGGATCATGAAGCTTCTCTCCATGGGAAGTGCATGACATACAGAATCTCCTATGGCCAGACAAGACTGGGGTTTAGTGTGACTTGCACTTTCTGTGCAGTAGAATAAAATCCCCTGCATGCCTTCTCTCACTATCTTACTCTAGTTCACGTACCCAGGTCTCTTACTTGAGGCAGGGAGTTTACCACATGCCTCAGATGACCCGTGAAGACAATGGAGAAACCCATGCCCTAACTTGTGAGAAAGGTATCGCAGAACCCTGACTTAGGGGATTTCAAAACAAACCAACCATTGGCAGATAGACCAGGGCTCCAACAAGCTGGAAATTAACACTGAGATAGGGGTTTCCTACTACACCTGAGGTAAAAGGACAATATAAGCACAGACTAAAAACAGCCATGGAAAGAAAGAGTATCAACCAATCCTGGCAAGAATAGCACCAGTCTTTTTCTTTAAGCCACAGTGTATTTTTTTTTCTTGGTCTATATATAATTTGCCTTCCATATCAGATAAGGTTTTGTGTAAATGTTTATGAACAGAAATGGACTTATAGGAATAATGATACCAATGAGAAAAAGATAGTGCTATGGGATTTAACTGTAAAGATTTCAGAATACACAATTTCAGAGGAGTGAAATTATGTGAATTAAATTTACTAGAGTTCTACAGTTCATAGTTAAAAAATCAAAACAGATAAAGAACAAAAATATCTCAAAAAAATCCCCTCTAAATAAATGTCTACTTTCTTAAAGTAGACATGTACAATAGACTATTTATCTAGGAAGTCAATTTTAAAAATATTCCTTTCACTAGAACCTACAGGTGCCATTCTGAAATTTTGTTGATGTAGTTTGTTCCAAACAACAGTAAAGTGTGATGAAGCCTTCATCACTGACTCACGGTGAGATAGAAGAGCTCACCCACTTTCCTTCAGGCACACTCTTTGGTGAAACATAAATGAGAGGTGGAGCTCTGGTGTCCACAGTCAGTGGTGGAACCTGAGCACCACCATTCACAGGGCTGGCTCAAAGAGCCATCTGGGTGGGGCACCTGAGGTTAGCAGTATCACAGTCACCCCAGAAACAATATGTATTCTGCAGCAGGATCTGAGCTGTCACTTTCTCAGAGTGCTCCTACCTTCCCATGCAGGACTGTCTATGCTGGATCACCCTGGTGCTGGGTGCAGCCTGTGTCCCTTGGGCAGCCTCCAATATTGCACTATTGCCAAACTTGCAGATAAAGAATAAGGTTGATAAGAATCACAACATCAATGAGGCAGATAACCAGTTCATACCAGCTCTACTGGAAAGTCCCTCCTCATAACCCTATGCTTACTTCCATAACCTAGGGTCTTCTTCTCATTGGATATTCAAGGTGAAACCTTTTACTAGTCCTCAACATCTTAATGTTAAAACACTAAGAGCAATGTCAAAACTGTCCATATCTTGCTAGCCACAGGGGCACAGTATTTATATAAGGCTTTATGATGGTAGAGCCACATGGGAAGGTCCCAGGTTCACACCCCAACATCTCACTGTACACACAAGATATACACATGCCCATGAACTTTGGTGGCTTGGTCTGGATGTAGAGAGCAGAAAGAAGACCCTGTGAGGGAACCTGTCTTTCTCTTGCTATCTGTCTGACTCTCTGAAGAAATAAAAAATAAACTCCAATGTCCCAATGTCATACCGTTCCTTCAAGTTGGTGGCCTCCCTGATTTCTTCTGCAACTGCTCTGTCCATGGCACAAGTCCTGAGCTGCAGGAGAGAAACATATATATGTGCAGTTGTGACCGACTATGCGCAGGAGGAAGGAAAGAAAAGAATCTTACACAGTTGTCATAAGTTTTTTGTTCGTAAATGATGATCTGAAAAAGAAAACACATAGGGCACAGTATATTTAGAATTGCTAAGGGCAATTATAATCACCTCTTTCAGGTACTGGAGGATTCTGCAACTATTGAAAGAGTGCAGGTTACCTGGTATTGAAGGTGCTTCTCTTTTTTCTGCACTTGTTCTTGAATTTCTCCTGTTTTTTTCCTATGACAAAACATTGCTTTCATCAGACAAAGCACGACATTGAGTATCATTTTCAATAATATCTCATTTCCCTGTTATCTTCACAACTGTATCCTTACACAATTTATCTGCAGATAGTACATGTCACATGAATGTACAGTAGGTTTAAAATTATTGCTGTATAGTTTCCTTATCCATTATGGAATTCAGCAGAGTCCCCAGTTGATAAGATTTCTTAACCCATCTCAATATTTCTGTACATAAACTTCTTTTGAGCATCTTTTATCACAAAGCTCAATTCTCCCTGAAATTATTATTTTATGATATTTCACAGGGCAATGACAACTGGGTTTATAAAATGAGACAATCACTTTTGTGGACATGATTTATCCTACATCAAACTGCTTTCCTAGGAATTGAGACTATTTTCAACACCCTAAGAAATATTTATGTCAACCAAGTTTCTGCATAATCTAACCAGCCCTAGGGTTCAGGTAACTTTTAGTAACTCAACATTATTTAGTTATTTCTGCCCACACCGCCTTGTTAGTCGTTTCTCTGTTTCTCTCTGTGTGAGAGCGTGCATGTGTGTACAAAGCCTTTGGACCATTTCTTTATATCTCTGGGTTAATTGAATCTAATTATTTTATAAAGATTAAAATACAAGAAAATCCAATGAGGGTTGCCTTTGATACTGATGTTCAGTATCTGAACTCACTTTAAATACAGTATTTCTTCACTAGCTGACTTCTCTTTATCTTGTGCAATTGATAGCTTCTTTTCTTTCTCTTCCCACTCACATCGTCTCATAAATAGCTTCCTAAGATAGGAAGGAAATACACATTATCCAGTAGCTTATATGAAATTCCTAGCCATCTCTAAGGTCTTCATTCAAAAGTCCCTTCCCAAACTCCCCTATGACTATACAGAATGACAACCCCTGACAGACGGAAAAGAAAGTTTCCTAAGGAGAGACTAAGAAAAATTAAACTGTGGTCTGAGGGAAAGGAATTGCCAAATACAAGTTTTTCTTCATGGCTCTGTGTTCTGTTAAATACTACATAAATCAGCTAAGATAAAACCATCTAGTAGAAGCATTAGTGTCCTTTTTTTGGTCAGTCTCTTTGTTGAGAAAGTAAAAACTCATTTTAGTTCAGCTCCTCACAAGTACACACATCATAGTGGGGCAGGAGATGAGAGTTTATCTGCCTCTTGCTATGGGGAGAGCTGCCCTCCTTAAAAGAAAAGATGGTGCTTCACACAGACAGTCAGCCTTCCAGAGGTCCTGGTGTCATTCACCCTGTGATTCACTCCCTGACATTTCTATAATTCAGGGTGGAACTCTTGCCTCCTCCTTCAAAAATCCTGGTTAGGGGAAGAGGATAATCTCAGTGCTGGCAACATCTACTGAAATTTAAAAGATTATTCAAGTTTTATAACAAGGGTGTTAGCTCCTGCAAGAACATTTCCCACGGAAAACCCACCAGCCTCAGAGTGGCTATACATTAACAAGGCTGACTCCATTGACAATAAAGGCAAAAAGGAGCAAAGGCTAAACAATTACATTTGCTATTATTTTCAAATGACTTTCTTTATGGCTCTGATTCAGAAAATTCTCAACTTATTACCTAATATTTTTTTGTTTATAGCTCACATGTGAAATAAAAATATCTCTAGAAAACAGTGACAAAAGCACTATAATAGAGAGCAAAAATTCGGAGGACATAAACACAGTGAAGGTACTTAATGAGAATAGGACAGTGTGGAATGGGGTAAGTGAAGAGAAGAGGATAGAGAAAGATAGCAAGTGAACAATAGAGAGACAGGACGTTAGTGAGAAACAGATAGGGGTTATTAACTGTTGATGATGACATGTATAGTATTCTCAACTGGATTGGTCTGAGAAGTATTTCATGATGGGCAAAGTATTTTTACAAGCAAAACGAGAAATAACAATTGACTGTTTTATAAAAATAATTAGAATAATAAAAATAATGATTGGGGAAAACAGAAAAGATATGGAATGTTGAAGTGGGGAGATTAATGTCTCTGTACTGACTGACATGCATGGGTCTTAAAACAGATACAGTTTAATGCACACAGGAATTCAGTGGGGACATAGAAATCTGTCCCCATCCTCCCTTGGGCTTGGGAAGGATTAACATAAAACCTGAGTTTTGAGGGACAGTTTCGAATAGGAGTGAGCAGATCTGAAGTCCCTGATCACCCCTACAAACAGGAAGAAACAGTGGACAACAAATGGAACCCATAACTGAATGCATGAATTGGTAAGAAGCCAGCTTAGAAACATGAGGTAATGAAGAAAGAAACCCAGGACTTGGTCCATCCTGGTATTTGGGTCTTTTCTCCCTTGTCTCATCGATGAATTCTGGGTAGACACTCTGGAGGTTCAAAGAAGCTGAGTAGTTTTTGTACACATGTGTGGGCTAGAAGGAAAACAAGTGGAGGGACCAGCAGTTGGCATAGTGGCTATGTTGCTGGACTCCCATATAGTCAACTGCAGTTTGAGTCCTGGACCTGGTGGCATAAGCTCACGCTGGGCATGTGTGTGTGTGCCATCTCCCCTGGGGAGTGATTTCTCTCTTTCTGTCTCTCATCTCTGTCTTTCTGGCAAGTGCACATACCCTATAGCAAAAAAAAAAAAAAGAAAAAAAAAAAAAAAAAAAAAAAAAAAAAAAAAAAAAACCTAAGAAAAAGAAGGAAAGCAAGTGGAGTTTAAGGTCTATCAATAAGGTGATCCCTCGTGACACTTACAAGCTTTGATTGGGACCAAGAATTTCACACTAGGGATAAGATGGACAGAGAACATTCTGGCTTTTGTTGGGACTGAGCCTGTAGTAAAGGCTGGATTAAGGGGATCCAGTACTGCTAATGCCTCTACCATGTACCAGAAGTGAACTCTCAACTTTTCTGCAGCAAGATCACAACATATCAGGGCTCCATTTTTCTCTAAATACTGTCCACTCAATGTCTGGTGTTGAATAGAAAATAACACAATAACTAGCAGGATGGTACAATGGAATATGATCGAAATCTAAATGACGATAGAAATGGACCCAGAGGGCATCCAGATGTAAGATATAGAAGGTAGCAATGCTGGTATCAATGTCTCTACTGCCCCCAAAATAATTACAGACTAGAGGGTATGGGCCAGCACTGTGTTGCAGTAGTAATGCACCACTAAAGAGGAGTTGGGACTCATCAGTCACATCATTTTGAATTTTAGACTGAAACATGCCAGGCTTACCCTCAAATGCCCAAGAATTGATGGATGGAATGGGAGGAATCATTGTATGACCAGACTCTCTTGAGTTGAGTGTGCTCTTTTCCCTTTCTCTTTCTCTCTTTTTTTGAGAGAGAGATATTGTTGCTATAGGGTGTGTGTCCTCAGTGGAGAGACAGAGAGAAACAGAGAGACAGAAAGCAATTAATTACTCCCCAAGGGAGGTGGCCATGCTGCAATCTCTGCTCATCCATTCTCCTCTTAGGATTTTGAGAACACACACACACACACATACACCCTGTGAATTTTAGGCAGCCAGGTCCAGGACTCAGACTGCGGATGGCTACGTGGGATTCCAGCCATGTAACTATTGTGCCATCTGCTGGCCCCTCTCTTTTCTTCTCTGTCTCTGTCTCTCTGTCTATGTGCACATGTTCCATTATGAATGAAGAAAAAGAATGCAAGACAGCCATTTAGACAGAAAAGAAAAATGTCAATTACAGAAACCAAGGCAAGAAAGATGACCACAATATTGTACTAAGTGAATTTGGGATGCACACTTTCAAAATGATTCTAAAATATGTTACAGTAGTCTGCTCAACACATATATTCTACTCAGCAATATTTGTATCAATGAACACAGGAGCATCTTACTCCTCTGCAGCCTTCCTACTTCCTTCGCAGATGTCATAGATATTTTCTACTTTTGTTTGCAGTGTTTTGTATTGCACTTCCTTTGCTGCTTTCACAGACCTCAGGGAAGAGCAGGTGTCTTCCATGTCCTTCTTTTTTTCTAGAAGGATGAAACAGTTTTCACATGGGTTCACGTGGACCCAAGAACTTGCATAGAGTGAGAGGAGGCCAAGATTCCTAGCCCAGGAAGCCACTCTTTATCTTCCCAGCACATATTCCTTTCTACGATATGGAGATTTCTTACCCCAAAAAAACCTACCTTTCAGATTATGTATAGAGAACCTCACAGATCTCATCTTTGAGTCCTTGAGTTGGTCATTTACATCTCCTGACTGTAATATAGATTCAACAAAAGGCATCTAAGAATAAATGGTTATATAATAATGTGAATATACTTATCACTACTAAAATATACACTGAAAAATCTTTAGTAATTAATTTCTGTTATCCTAGAATTTATAGTTAAATGTGTTGTAGTAGCACAATTAAAAGTAAAATAAACCATTTAAAAGGAAGTAAGAGCTTTCTGGTCTCTAATTCAAGTAATGGATGGGAATGACTTTCTGTCACCTGCTCCATCTTGATCTTTGGCAGGGTTTTCTCCTTCAATGCCTGCGTGCTCTTCATACTTCACTCTCTCTTCTCTGCTCCCAGCTCCATTAATGGCAATTGGACACAAGATAAAACTGCTCACAAAAACAGAATTCCAAAAACAAAAATTGCACATACTTCTCATATGATTTTACTCTAAGACATGAAACATGTATTCCTCATCAAAACTAAGATGCACACTGGAAACCATGCAGTGAACGTATGTAGTTTACCTCTGAAACTCCTGAGGTTTTCATTGAAGGAGCATCTTTCGAGGTCTGTGTAGAGTTTTCCTCTTCCAGTATTTGCACATTGGTACAAACAAAACATGGGACTGGGAATTTAGCTAAACAGATCAAGTGTTAAGAGAATATATCCCACATCTGCCTCTATTATCATGGGAAATTAGTTGATCAGTTTGGGGTTACAAGTGTCAAGCAGAAGAAGAAATGGTAACAAGGATAAACCTTGTGGTATGAGTATTATCTGTTGTCTATAACATTCATGCTTATGAGATAATGGGTAGAAGAATGAATAATAAGGGGAAAGCAAAGAATGTGTAAAGTGGTACAAGGCAGGGTCAACCCCATTGCACACTGGTTATGTGCTGCATGCATCAGAAGCCAGATCCCACAGTGCCAACCATGGTTCAAATCCAAGCCTCAGCCAGTTGAAAAACATGCCAAATGCATGTGTGTGCCAGCTAAAAATCATGATGTGATGAAGAAATGGAGGAAAATGACTGTCATGTCACAACTCCCCACTGGGGCTTTCTCTATCTGTCTGGGGAGCACATATGCTCCCTCACAGTGAAGGAAATAAAAAAAAAGAAGACAGAAAACATATCAAGCTTTAGAGCTCAACTAGCTTTCTTTACAGAAAAATGATAAGGAAAAAATTTCCCAATATGCAAAGAAAGAAAATCAGGTTAATACTTTGGGCAGGGACAATTCAGCTTCAGTAGAGATCTTCATCCTCAGTTTATTTTCTTAGGTTTTCTAGATAATAGAAGGCAGTACTGATTGATGTGATCAACATCCAGGTTGTGAAAATAACATATGCTTCCTAGGCCCTTAATATAGAAAGTCACTGTGCTGTTATCCATCAATGTCAGAACATTTTCAGGAAAAGTATCAGCCCGGCAGACTCTCACACTTTCACTATATGCAGGACAAGAGAAAATGCGGAGTTCAGCTCACCTACTGGCCAAAACCTCAGAAATCAAGAAAGATTAAAAAGGAGCAGCCAAACTCTTACCAAGCCCTGAGTCTTGACATTTCCATCCTTCTCAGTATGTAGCCAAGATAGTGTACCCTGAATGATGTTGTTCACAACTTTCATAGTTCCATCAAAAGTTTTGATATTATCCTTCAACAAAGCATAGTGATCAGGAGCAATTTATTGATACCATTACTTCTTTTTTTATATAATATATTTTGAGCAAATAAATAAATAAAATAGGACCAGCAGTCAGTGTAGCGGTTATGTCACTGGATTCCCACATGGCCAAACGCAGTGCGAGTCCCAGACCCAGGGTCTTGAAAATCATGCTGGATGCATATGCGTGCCTGTCCAAGATCTCAGGATGAATAAGAAAAAGAGATCATGGTAAGGCTATTCCCTTTGGGGGTGATTTCTCACTTTCCCTCTCAGTGTCTCCGTCTCTGTCCCTGTGTTCCTCTCTGAGAGTGCATGTGCCTTAAAGGCAAAAATATCTCAAATAAATAATTATACAAAATTAAATGAAATAAAATGTGTGTGGGGGACAGAGAAATTTACCTTAAGTTTATGTGCCTCATCACTGAGATGTTTAGTTCCTTGAAGACATCTCTTTAATTTATTAACCTATATAAATATATAATAAAATAATTAAAATTCAGAAATACTAATTGAAGTGCCTACAAATCCTATCTTCAAGTGAGTATAAAGAAGTGTTTTAGATATGCAAAGCTTGCTATGAAAGTGTACAGTATATAGGACATGGGAAATGGGACACCAGCAAAATAAAGAGATAACAAAGTAACTGAGCTACAAGAGGTGACAAAAATTGAAAGTAAAACCATTACAAAGCAAAAATTAGACAATCATACCTTCTGTTCCCAAATAGTTATTTTTTCAGCAAGTTCTGTGTTTTCCTTCTTGAAATTGTCAATCTTTTCAGATGTTTGTTGCAAATTAACTAAAAGTAGAGAGAAATATCTTTAAGATTATTATAAAACTTGAATAAAATAAAATTGACTGAAGGTATTTATTTTAGGAACCAAACATTCTCTGCTACAATGAGCACAATTAACTTGTAAGTTGTACTAGAGAAGAAAGTGGCATTTTCAGTGTAACAAAACAAATATAAATATAGCAATCTTATTTCATTCTGTAGAGTGTTTAATTGCCTATTTAAAATGACTTCTAAAATGAGGTAATACAGTCTTTACCTCGTTACTCTCCCATCAATAGAAAAAGGCACCATTCTAAGAAAATATGAACACTTTCTATTTATTTATTCTTTCTTTCTTTCTTTCTTTCTTTCTTTCTTTCTTTCTTTCTTTCTTTCTTTCTTTCTTTCTTTCTCTCTTTCTTTCTTTCTTTCTACAAGGCTCATGCACTCACCAGAGACAGACAGAGAGAGGGAGGAAAACTGAGAAATCATCCCTTCAGAGTGAATGGCCATGCTGCAATCCCTTCTTTTACATTCTCCTCTTGGGATGTGGGGCATGCACATACACTCGCCGGACATGTTTTTTTCTTTCTTTCATTTAATGTTCTTGTAATAGAGCATGTGTGCCCACAGAAAAGGAGAGAGACAGAGAGAGAATGACAAATCATCCCCCACAGGGCATGGCCATTCTGCAATCCCCTCTCCTCCATTCTTCTCCTGGTATTCTGGGTATGCTTGTGCATGGCCCAGTATAATTTTAAAGCTGCCAGCTCTCAAATCACAGTTAGTCATGTGGGAGTCATATACCTCAACCACCATGACACCTGATGACTCTATTTGTGCAATTTTTCCTTATCTTTTTATGTTTTGGTTTGTTTTGCCATCAAGTTGTGCACTTGCCAGAGAAGAGACAATGAGGGAGAAAGTGAGAAATCACCCACCCTTTCCCCGAGGGATGACCATGCCACAATCCTTCTCCTCCTAGGATTTTCGGCACACACACATGTGCTCAGAGTGATTTTCAAGCTGCCAGGTCTGAAACTCAATCTGGGGCTGTTCATGTGTGAGTCCAGCATCTTAACCACTGCACCACCAGCTGGCCCATATTTGAGCACATTAAAGACTTGTATCATTACCAGAGAAGAAACAGAGACATCTAGCACCCTATCTACTTAAATTTGTCCTTCAGTTAACAAAGTAAATAAACAGGTCCTTACAAAGAAATGCCTCATTTCATACAGGTTTTCCTCACCTTCCTGCAACTCTCTGAAATTCCTTAGGAGAAATAAAGTACAAACTTATTGTTATTCTAAAGTCACCAATGTCTTTCCCATTCCCAACTGATCATCTCTCAGCATAAGCAGGATCAGGGACTCCAGAGACGTGATGTATGAAATAAAACACACTTAGGTACAGTCTTCTCTTTATCACTTAATCACTCAAGGAGCAGGATAAAACTGGTCTTGAGGTCTAGTGGTTAAAAGAACCTAATCCCCATGGCCCATTGCTTTCTGCATCCTATTGCTAATGACTTAAAACACAACTGGTGAATGTGTGCTCAAAATCCTGACCAAATAAAGAAATGGAAGAGAAAGGATTAGATTATGGCCAAGTGTCATTGGGTTTGCTTTCTCCCCCCCTTTGTGTGTGTGTGTGTGTGTGTGTGTGTGTGTGTGTGTGTGTTTATGTCTAGTGATTAGGCCCTGTACAATTACTGTGTGGTGGTGGTGGTGGGGAGGACAATTGAGATAATTACAGTCATCTTAAGACAAGATTTTTTTAACCAACATGGGGAAATTGTCACCACCATAAAGGTGAACAACACATATGATCACCGTTGAATAGGTGGATAACTCCTTTAAGGCTCCTCCAATACAGTCCATGATTCCAGGCCCCTCTGACTGGCGTGTGTGCTCTCATCTGGCCCAGAGTCTGATCTTATCTTCTAATGTGTCATCAAGAAAGACATGATGCATTTTTGCATAGAAAAACATAGAAAAATACATCATAACTTTCCTGACAATATTTGCCCAGCATAAGAATTATTCTGCCTGAGGTCACTCTCCTCAGAACACTACTGCTGCTTTCACTAGAATATCCCCCCGCATCTGTAGACCTACTGAGTGCCCAGCAGCCACCCGGGCTATCACCAGACTGCACCATGTATCACCACAGTCTACAGAGTACCTGCAGGATGAATTACCCACATTATATTTCAAGTTTATTTCTGTTCATTCTCCACTGCTATTAATGGTTGTCTATATGTAAGACTCTTAACACATGATTTAGAACCTTTGTTATGTCACATGTTTTTCCTGGCAATTCAGGGTTCTTTTCTAAGTCTTAAGATAAAATACTTAATGGGTGGATGGTGCAATGGTTATATCACTGGACTCCCACATAATCTGTTTGAGTACCAGACACAGTAACATAACACTCATGCTGGGCACAAGTATGTGCATGCATGCCCAAAATCCCTAAAGGAGGATGGAGGAAAAAGGACTACAGCAAGGCCAGGGAGGTGTAATTTCTTGCTTTCTGTCTCACTCTGTGTCTCTAGTGAGTACATGTGCCCTATAGGTAAAATCTCTCTCTCTTAAAACAAATAAAAATACTTAATGGGAAGAGTCAGCAAGTGGCATGGTGGTTAAGGTGCTGGACTGTCACAGTTTGTGGTTTCAGATCTGGGCCTGGTGGCTTGAGAAACACACGGGTGGGGGGTGTGTGTGTGTGTGTGTGTGTGCACGTGCATGCCCAAAATCTCAAGAGAATGGATAAAAACATATGTAATATCAATCAATGCAGAAAAAGCATTTGACAAAACACAACATCCCTTCATGATTAATAAATACAGCAAAATCAGTATAGAAGTAACATTTCTCAATGCAATAAAAGCCATAAATGAAAAACTGATAGCTAACATCACACTGAATGGGGAAAAGGATTAAGCTTTCCACCTAAAACCTGGAACAAAACAAAGCT
>NW_006203903.1:23660-24331 GCF_000334495.1 Tupaia belangeri chinensis
AAAGAAACCCCAAACACAGGGAAAGGAAAAAAAAAAACAACCTCCTAGAAATAATAAATGAATACAGTGAACTGGCTGGATACAAAATCAACATGCAAAAGTCTGTGGTACTTCTATACATGAAAAGGAGCAGACTGAGGTAGAGTTGAAAAAGTTATCTCATTTACAAGAGCTGCAAAAAGCATAAAATACCTAGGAATAAACCTAACCAAAGAAGTCAAAGACTTCTACAAGGAAAACTATGACAAACTTAAAAATTAATTTGAAAATGACATAAAGAGTAGATAAAAAGAATCCCATGTTCCTGGATTGGAAGAATTGATATAATCAAAATGTCAATCCTACCCAAATTAATCTACAAATTTAATGCAACCCTTATCAAATTACCAGAGATATTCTTCCCAGCTCTAGAAAAGACAATCATAGAATTTGTCTAGAATCATTAAAGACACAATATTGTCCAAACAATTTTGTTCAAGAAGAGTGGAGTAGGAGACATCTCACTCCCTGACTCCAAAATATATAATAAAACTGTAATAATCAAAACAGCATGATATTAGCACAGAAACAGACAGGTGGACTAATGGAACAGAATAGAGACAGCAGAAATAAACTACCTGACCCCAAAATATATTATGAAGCTCTGATCATCAAAACAGCATGGTATTGGC
>NW_006203903.1:25760-30807 GCF_000334495.1 Tupaia belangeri chinensis
TCCTGCTAACCACAAGATGGCTGCTGTGCCGCATCAACTGATGGTCAACTCTGCTTGCCAGAACTGCCTTCCGGAGACTGTATTCCATGGAGACTCACCTACAGTTGCGGAACTGCACGAGACCCACACTTGATCCAACCTTGAATGGAATCTATTTTCCCTATTGTTAAAAACTTTGGACTCCTGGCCCCTCTCCCTCTACTCGCAGGTATTGCATTTTCAATGACACCTCTGGAGGATGACTGTCTATAGCAGAGATGGAGTGATTGGGAGAGGGGGAAGGGGCTGAGGGTCAAACATAGGATAAAAAACATATTTATAGGTATGAAAGTAGAAATGGAACAGTATTGGTGACGACATGCTTGATTGAGACACTATGCAGTTTATCCTGGATGGGAAACTACACTTGGTGCGTTGTGATGATACTCAGGGAACGAGTGTTAGGCAACATAATTTAATATAAAAAATAATAATAAGCAGGAGGAAAAAAAAATGCACATTTGATGACTGAAGAGAGTTGTATGGACACAACTGGGGACTACTTTGTAGTGTGTGCATTCTACTCCCTGGGGTTTATGCCTAGGATCAGATTTGGATACATGTGTAAGGATACGTCAGCTGCGCTAGCTAGTGGACATATTTAGACAAATTGAGTTCATTGGTAGAACAATTGAATGGGGGGGGTGGAGGCCATAGAGGGTAATCATGGGTGTCAGGGACAATGGAGGAGGAAGATGGGACATGGCAGAGGGTGGGGATGGGGAATCTGGGATGGCAAAACAAAAGGCAAGGTATGCAGGACACAAAAATTGGGAAATCATTTGCTGAGAACATATATGTTGATGTGCTCGATTGAGCCAATGCACAGTGTATTTTGGATGGAAAATTCATATGTGTGTTGTGATGAGAAAAAAAAAATTTTATAATAAAGTATAAAAAAAAAAACCAGCATGGTATTGGCATAAAAACAAACATGTGGACAATTGGAACCGATATAAACCCCAGAAATAAATCCTCAAACATATAGCCAACTGTTTTCTAACGAAGGGCACCAGTCAATCTAATGAGGAAAAGAAAACCTCTTTAGCAAATGGGGCTGGAAAAACTGGGCATCGAATTGCAGGAAGATAAATCTGGACCCCTATATCTCACCATAAATGAAAATTAAATCAAAATAAATCAAAGATCTAAACTCAAGACCTCAAACTATAAAACTACTGGTGAATAATGCAGGGGAAACTCATGAAGACATTGGCGAAGACAAGGACTTGTTCAATAAGACCCCCAAAACACAGGCAATAACCCTAAAAATAAACAAGTGCAAACATGTCATTCTAAAAGCACCTGCACGGCAAAAGAAAGAATTAGAGTGAATTGACAACCCTTGTAGTGGGAAAATATATTTGCAAGGTATGCCTCAGATAATAGCTAGAATATACAGGGAACTCAAGTAGTGTACCTGAAAAAAAAAAGAAAGAAAATATTATTAGCCCAATTAAAAGATGGCCAAATGAGCTCAACATCTCTAAAGAAAACATAAAAACAGTAAAAAAAAAATGAAAAATGCTCAACATACCTTATCACAAGGAACTCACAAAACAAAACCACAATGAAATACCACCTAACTTTAGTCAGAATGGCTAAGATTAAGAAAATAAACAATGACAAGTGCTGGCGAGGTTGTGGTGAAAAGGAAACTCTCTACACTGTTGGTGGGAATGTAAATTAGTTTAGCCACTATGAAGAACAATATGGAAGATACTCAAAAACCTACAAATAGAACTACCATATGATCTAACACTTCCAGTCCTGAGTACTTACCCAAAGTTTAGAAATACATTCAATTGGAAAAGTACTTGCACATCCATATTTACTGTGGCATTATTCACAATTGTTAAGATATGGAAATGACCCAAGCATCCACAAAAACATAAATAGATGAATAGACTGAAAAAGTGTGGCATATATATATTATAATACTACTCAATCATAAAAGAAAAAGGAGATCTTGGCAGTTGATAAAATGTGGCTGAATGTGAAAGATTTACTGCTAAGCAAAACAAACGAGAATATGAAAGAGAGGCATTTTGTCTCCACTTCATATAAACTGAATATCTGTATTGTATGGCAGAAACTGAAATATTAGAAGATATAAAACCAAGGAGAGAAATTGTGGATACTAGAGACAGTGTCGGGGAGAGATGGTGGAGGGAAAGGGAAAGGAGGGAATCAAGAGGGAAAAGATAAAAGCAAAACATTTAAGGGACACAAAAATGAAAAATTCTTTGTTGTTGATAATGTGTATGGAAATATCTTTAACTGAAGTAATATACAGTATATTCATGCTGGAAAATTCATTTTGCATATTGTAATGATATACAGTGATTGTATATAAAAATTAATTAATCAAAAACAAATAAATAATACAGGTGATCTCTAAAAATGTCAAGGTCTTGACTTTCAAGGTTTTTATTTGATATACAGAAGAAAAAAAATGCAAGGAATGCCAAAGTAGCACATGTGTATGTAAGCACACTATAGGGTCATATCTCATGACTGAAACCAATCCAACAACATTTAAAAAATACTATACATTACAACCAGGTAGGATTTATTCCTGGAATACAAAGATGATTCAGTATGTATAAAACAACAAATGTAATAGATCACATTGAGAGAAGAAATGAGAAAAATCATGTGATCATATTAATTAATACATACAAAGCATTTGATAAAATATAATAGTCCATTATGACTAAGAGTCAATAAAATAGGCATAGATAAAACATTTCATAACCAAATAAAGCAAAGGGGCACATGTACACAATGGAATACTACTCACCCATAAAAAACAAAGAGATCCTGTCATTTAATGTGAAGTAAATAAATGAAAAAGATTTAATGGTAAATTAAATAAGCCAAACAATAAAAGACAATGTATGTCTCCAGTGAATGTATGCACTCTACAGCATAAACTAAAATATTTACAGATATAGAATTAGAGAGGGTAACTGTAGATACCAGAGATGATATGGGAGTGAGGAGGTGGGATAAATTCAAAAGAAATTGTTTAAGAGAAATGAATAAAAATGTATGTATACAAACAAATGAGTTATGGCACAATATATACCAGAACAGATAGAAACAGATGTTGACAATCTTAAGTGTGTGTGTGTTTGTGTGTGTGTATATGTATGTGTGTGTGTGTATATATATATATATATATATATTTATCAACAAAACTAGTTGAATAAAAATTGAAGGTACACACATAAAGTAATGTCTGATGAACATGACAATATCAGATTTGATTGCTACACACTGCATTAATGCTTTGAGAAACCATATTGTATCTCACAAAGGTGCACAATTAAATATAAATTAAAAATTTAAAACCAGAAATAATGAAAAGATCAGTATACAAAACTCAAACCTCTGAAGCCATATTAGTAAAATAAAAAAAATTCAAATACACCTATTTACAGAAAAAAAAAAACAAACAACAAAAAAAAAACGCATTTTTCTATGTTTTTTTTGTTTTGTTTTGTTTACAACCCAATATATAGGAAAACATAAAGAATCCACCAAATAACTCTTAGATAAAATAAACAAATGCAAGATACAAATCCAGCATTTAAAAATCTACAGTAGGCTATACCCATAGCACAGGGCTTAAATATTATGTATAGGGAGCCAGATCCCACATAATCCCCTGTGGTTTGAATCCAAGGCCCTGTGGACTTGGAAAACACATTGAGTGTGTGGATGTGTGCATGTGTCCAAAATCTGGATGGGAAGGCAAATTGGAGGAAAGGGATTGCAGCATCCCCTGAGCACCCTGGCTATGTCAGTTTAGTACAGAGGATAGTTCCCTGGTAGGTTTATAGCCCACAAGGGCATTTTATGCTTCATTTGGGGGTGTTTTCTCTCCCTTCCTGAATCTCTATTTCTCTAACACTATTCTCTCTAGCAAGTACATAAGCCCTTGGGTAATTAAAAATATCTGTAGCATTTTTTCTACACCATGAAAAAATGAGAAAAAAATGAAGAAGGCAATCCCATTCACAGTAACCACAAAAACTATTTGGAAGAAATCTCACCAAGAAAGTGAAAGACCTCTATGAACAAAATTATAAAAGCTGAACAAGTTACTTGAAAAATGTGCAAAAACCAAGAAGACAGTCCTTTTCGTAAATTTGAAGAATCAATATAGGTGTACCTATACTACGCCACCATGATCTACAAATTCATTCCAATTCTTACCAGAAAACCAGCAATATTCAACAGAGAAAAAATTATAAAATTTATGCAAAATCACAAAAGACCCATATAATCAGACCAATTGTGCACAAAAGGAATAAAGTTAGAGGCATCTTATTTACTGACTCCTAAATGTATTGTAAATCCTTAAGCACTTATACAGCAGGGTACTAGCACAAACACAGACATATGACAATCCAGTTGAATAAAATAAACAGGAAAAAAACTTAACATACAGCCAACTGATTTTTGACAAAGGCCACAGATCAAGCCTGTGGAAAAAAAGAGTTTTCAATAAATGGTTCTGGGAGAACTCAATATCCACCAACATTTGAGTAAAACTAGATCATTTCTTACCAGTTACTATTAACTCAAAGTGGATTAAAGACTTCAATATAATGGACAAATTTACAAACCTATTAAGGAAAATATACAAGAACAACATGTTGGAGTGGGCAAAGACTACTTCAATAAGACCCATGAGGCATGGACAAAACAACCAAAAATAGAGAAACTTGATTACATAAGATAAAACATTTCTGAACAGCAAAGAAAACAAAAAAACAGAATAGACAATGACACTGTAATATAAAAACCATAATCCAGCAGTAGTGGCTAAATTCTGGGATTCCACATCGCTGACCATGGTTCAAGTCCTGGACCAGGTGGCTCAAAAATGACAAATAAATAGATAAATAAAAACAATTATTCTTTTAAAAAATACTGTATTTCACAAAAAGGTACAACGATTACTTGTAAACCAGAAATGATTCCAAAATGAAAATAT
>NW_006203903.1:30867-33345 GCF_000334495.1 Tupaia belangeri chinensis
ACATCACTGAAATGCTGCTATGCAGTGC
This sequence comes from Tupaia belangeri chinensis, assembly GCF_000334495.1. NCBI lineage: Eukaryota > Metazoa > Chordata > Mammalia > Scandentia > Tupaiidae > Tupaia > Tupaia belangeri. The sequence continues at coordinate 30,896 of NW_006203903.1, forward strand.
ATTATTATATTGGTCAGGAAATACAACAATGGGCAGTCTGAGGCATAATCAGAAAATACACTCTAGGTGAGAGAAATACATGGAGAGTTCTTTAGGAATCTGTAGTAAATTCCTGCCAGACATTCCAGGTTTATATGTATCAAGTAGGTATTTCTAAGAGCTGTCTGGGACCACGCTATATTAGCAACTCTAGAAAAAGCTACTGACTGGTTTGTGTTTTAGCAATCAGTAACAGTGATCACTGTAGAACACTGGGTGTGCATCTCCAGGTTAGTTGTAAAACACTGTGTACCATGCCATCTATGTGACCAATAATGACTATCTCATGATTCATATCCCTTGAGAATTTAGCATGCTATCCCCTTAGAGTCAATTCAAACCATGTAATAAATGTGTTTTTCCCATGGTATAAGAAAAGCTAGAGACAAATTTGTACTCATCTCACAGGGCTCTAAAGGCCTTATAACCTACCTATTTCACCCTTTAAATTTTATCTTGATTTTTAGGCATCTGTCATGCTGAATTTTATTTAATATTACTTTTCCATTTTAATTTATGAACACTCATAAAATTCCTAAATACAATGTAAAACACATGGGGAGACCAGTAAACATCTTACTGAAAATGAATTCATTTTCTTAATCCTGGACAAATACAGAGGTTTCTAAAATTATAGCTGGAAGAGAAGGTGAATGAAGTAGGTCAGAGAAATGATGTTGTTTATTCCAAGATTCCCCTGTGGGATAACAGTCACTTACACATGAGGAGAGGCTAAAAAGACCTTATTGAACGAGCAATAACAAATTTATTCACTGATAGAAATGAAAGACTTAGTAAAATGTTAAAATAACTTAGTAAAAATGTTACTATGGGGACCAGCATATGATGAAATAAATGGTTAGTTTGCTGAACACTCATGTTGTCAACTGAGGTTTGAGTCTCAAACCCAGTGGCTTAAACTCATGATGGGAACCTGTTTGTGCATATCCAAAATCAAAAGAGGAGAATGGAGAAGGCATTGTGGCATGGCAATTCACCCTAGGGAAGTGATTTCACACTTTCTGTCTCTCTGTCTCTGACTTTCCGGTGAGCACATGTACTTTATAGTAAAAATTCTAAAACAAAACAAAACAAAACAAAACAAACAGACAAAAACCCTGAGGACCAGCAGATGACATAATGATTACATTACTAGTCTCCCATGAAGTTAACCATGGTTCAAGTCCCTGATTCGGCAGCTTAAAACTTACGCCAAGCACATATGTGTGCGTGGCCACAGCTATGCTTTGGACCCTTTTATCCACAGACCCTTCTGCCAAAAGCCCCCATGGTTCAGGAGCCACTGGCAGAAAAACAGTACACAATAGTAAGCAGAAGTATCACATGTCTCAGACTTCTTGCTTCTGCCTTTTGCTGGTGCATGTGTGCTTTGGGACTTTTCCTCCCACCACCCAGTACTGGAGCCCTTCCACCATAAGCAAACCCCCGGCTAGGATCCAGCAGTAAGGAGAGAGAGAGTAAACAGGAGCACATCTTGCTGCTGACTTTGTTGGCACAGTTGTGCTCTGAAGTCCCCCCATCCCCTTGCACCCCTCTGCTTTATACCCCATAATGCAGGAGCCAGTAGAAGCGAAAGTGAGCTCAGAAGTGCACATCCCATAGTTTTTGCTGTTGACTTTTGGCTGCATAGGTGTTCTTAGGACCCTCATGCCCCTGCTCCCTTTTGCCTTTAGTTCCTATAGTGCAGAAGCCAGTTAGAGAGAGAGAGAGAGAGAGTAGGACTGAGTATCTCAGACTTCTTGCTGCTGCCTATGGCACACGCTCATGTGCTTTGGACCTTCCCTCCTACTTAAGCTGCCATCCTGCAGGAATCAGCAGTAGCAAGATAGTGAGCTCAGAAGGAATGCTCATCCCAGCTACTTGCAGTCACTTTGCCTGAACAGGTGTTCTTTGGAACACCTACTACTCCCTGCTCCCCTCTGCCTTAAGCCCCCACAGTTCAGAAACCAGCTGGAGAGAGAGAGAGAGAAGTACAAAGTATCTCATATTCCTTGCTATTGCCTTTTACAAATGCAGATATGCTTTGGAACCTTCCCCACCACCCTGTTCCTCCACGATGAACCCCATGTTGCAGGGGCCTGAGGCAACAAGAGAATGAGCACAGTAATACCATGCATATTAAACTTCTTGCTCCTGCCGTTTTCCCACACAGGTGTGCTTTGGACCCTGCCCCACCTTGAGCCTTTCCACCATAAGCACTCACAGTGCACAAGCCAGTAGCAATGAGAGATAGAGTGAATACAAAAAGACTGCATATCTCACACTTCTTGCTGTCTTTTACCTAGGCAGGTATGGTTTGAAACCTGTCACCCTTCACCACCTTCAGCCCCCAGGATGCAGATCCCAGCAGCAGCTAGAATGAATAAGAATGAGCCTAGAAGGACCAGGCA
>NW_006203903.1:33624-41715 GCF_000334495.1 Tupaia belangeri chinensis
TTTCCTTCCCAAGTGTACGCTGGACATCCCCTACACCCTGCCAGCTTAAGCCTCCACAGTCCAGGAGCCAGCAGCACTGAGAGATAGAGAGAAACAAAATGAATCCATGTCTCAGACATCATACTACTGCCTTGTACAAGAATAAATGTGCTTTGAAATTTCTGCTCCCCACTCCCAGAATGCTTCTGTAATAAACCCCCAGGTTGCAGTGGCCAGAGGCAGACAGAGAACACAACTGCGCATTCCCAAAAGAACAGCACATTTCAGACTTCATACTGCTACCTTTTGCTCATGGACTGTCTCCACACCTCACCCCTCTGCCATAAGCCCCATGGTATAAAAGTCCATGGCAGTGAGACAGAATAGAGTGAGCTCAGAATCCTTGCTGTTGCCTTTTGCCCACACAGGTGTACTTTGGAACCTCTCACCACTCATGCCCATCCTCTACAAGACCCCATACTGGTCTGAGTGAGGGACAACAGAGGGTGAGTACAGAAGGGTGGGGCATCTTTATTCTACCTTTTGCCCATGCTGGGGTACTTTAGACTCTCCACATGGCGTGCCCCTCTGCCTTAAACTCCTAAAGTGCATGAGTCAGCATTGGCAAGAGAAAAAGACAAAAAGAGAGTGAACACAGGAGGATAATTATCTCAGACCTCTTGCTGCTACCACTGGCAAGTCTAGATGTGCTTTGAAATGTCCCGCACCACTCTGCCCTCCACCATAAGTCCCATGATAAAGGAGCCAGTTGCAGTTAGACAATGAGAGTAATCACTGACTTTCAGACTTTTTGTTGCTGCCTTTTTCTTGTAGAGATTCACTTTGGAACCTTCCTCTCCAGCCCCTCTGCCATAGTCCCCATGTGCAAGAGCCAGTGATAGCAAGAGAGAGTGAATGCAGAAGTACCTTGCATCTCAGAATTCTTGCTGCTGCCTTTGCCTGCATAGCTGTGTTTTAGACCCTTCTGCCACCTCACTCTGCACCTTAAGCCTCCATGGTTCAGGAGCCAGAGGCAATAAGAGACTGAGATTCAATATAGATGGATTGCACATCTAAGACTTCTTGCTTCTGCCTTGAGCTCAAGCTGGTGTGCTTTCGACCCTTTGACATATACCTTAACCCCCCATGGTTCAGTACTAAGTGCAGCCACAGAGACACAGGGAGTACAGAAGGACCAGGCCTCTCAGACTTATCGCTCCTGCTTTTTGCAAGGCAATAAGAGACTGAGATTCAATATAGATGGATTGCACATCTAAGACTTCTTGCTTCTGCCTTGAGCTCAAGCTGGTGTGCTTTCGACCCTTTGACATATACCTTAACCCCCCATGGTTCAGTACTAAGTGCAGCCACAGAGACACAGGGAGTACAGAAGGACCAGGCCTCTCAGACTTATCGCTCCTGCTTTTTGCAGGCCTTAGTTTGCTTTGAGATTTTGGTTAGCTGTTTTGTACTTCCTTCTTTATTTGAATCAATCCCAAGTGCAACTAATTCTGAGAGACTGGGTAGAAACCAACAACTAAAGCTGTGCTACATTTACCCTTTTTGGATTGATAGAAAAGAAAAGGCCATCTCCCAAAAAACACACCTGAGAAGTAGAGCTCTTCTTCTCCACTAACACTACAAAATCAATATGAAGAAAAAATAAAATATCTCTCCCTCAAGGGAACAGAAAATGTCCTCCTTAATAAAAGAGTACAAAAGAACTAACAGACATATAAGAAAAAGAATATGGAATGTTCAAAGTGACAAAACTGAATGAAAGAGAAAACAGACAATTAACTCCAGATGAGGAAATCATTCCAAGATCTGAAAAAGAATTCCATAAAGAGACAAACACCATAAAAAAGAATTAAACAGAACTCCTAGAGATAAAGACTGCAACACAAAAAATAAAAAATACCTCCCTTGAAAGTATTAATAGCACATTAGACCATGCAGAAGATAGAACCTCTGACCTGGAAGAGAAAGCCATTGACTTAAACAAAACAACCAAAAAGAATGAAAGCATAACTGTTGAGGACAAAAAACAGCCCATGGCTGAGAATTAAGCCAGAAGGAGAGAATGCAGAAGGGAGTTGAAAGCAACCACATTCCTAGACAGAAAGCCAAAGGGACTCCACAGCCAACCAGATAGCTCCTGGCATGGGCTGAGTCTCAAGATTGTTTGGTGACATTCCACAGCCAAAATACTGTCTAACTACTAAGTTAATTATAGCTATTAATCTTGTACCAGGAACACAGCCTACAAAGAATGTCATGTGTATTGTATACTGTTCTCTATAGCTAAACTCACTACTTATTTGATTTAATTTAGAATAAGTGGGTTCTGCTTTGGCACAGTTTTGCTTCTACTCCAAGAGAGCTTTAGTCCCCTCTTTTAACTTTTCCTCATCTCTTGCCTCAATTCTTCATGACAGCCTACCTTCAAGCCCTGAGTTTCTCACAAATAACCCCTCAAAATGATGACATACAAGAAATACTAGACACCATTAAACACCCAAATATCTGAATAATTGGTATTCCAGAAAATGAAGAATATGACTATAGCATCCAAACCCTATCCCATGAAATACTTGAAGAAAGCTTTCCAAACCTAGACATCAGACCCAAAAAATACAAAGGATCCCAAATGGAATAAACCTAAGAAGATTCTCATAATGGTACATCACAGCCAGAATGATCATAATTGAAAACAATGCTCTAAAATTGGCAAGAGAGAAATGTATAGTTATTTACAAATTGTTATCCTACTAGGCTAAAATCAGACCTCTTGACTGAAACAATGCAAACAAGGAAAGAACAGGAAGACATATTCGAAACACTGAAAGAAAGATAATTTTAACCAATACTAAATCCTGTGAGATTATAATTATCAACCCTAGACCAGTGATCACAAAGTATTGAAGGGTGTTCTATATCAGGAAAACTAAAAAGACATAAACAAATAAGAGAACAAAAACAAACTGGAAGATGGCTAACAAAATAAAAGTGGTAAGTCAGTAAATATCAATAATTGTATAGAGTGTTAGTGGATTAAATGCTCTAATTAAAAGACACAAATTAGCTGAAGTGATTTAAAAAAAAAAAAAAGAAGCCCTCTATATGCTGCCTGCAATACAATAAACATAAACACACATCATGGATACAGATACACATAGACTGAAAGTAGAAGGCTGGAAAAAGATATTCCATACAAACAGAAATTTAAAAAAGGCTGGAGTCATGATACTGATATCAGAAAAAAATAGACTTTATTACAAAAACCATAAGAACAGTTAAAGAATGAAACTAGAGGGCCAGCAGGTGGCATGGTCGTTAAGGTACTGGATACCTATAAGGCTGACCATGGTTTGAGTCCCAGATCTGGTGGCTTGCTTCTCACATCTCTCATTCTCTTCCACACTCTCTAGTGAGCACAGGTGCCCTATAGCAAATTAAAAATAATAATGATAATAAATGAAATTAAATAATTCATTTTTTAAAAAAGGCACTGTGTAGTATTAAAAGTATTATTCATCAAGAAAATATAGTACTTATAAATATCTATGCACTCAACACTGAAGCACTCAAATATGTGAAAGAAAGCCTGCTAGATCTAAAGGGAAAGATGGATAGAAATATGCTAATCAATGGGGATCTCAACATCCCATTGACTTCTTTGAACTGATCATCTAGACAAAAAATAAGCAAAGAGATACAAGATCTAAACACTACCATAAATTGAATGGGTTTGACAGACATCTATAGAACTTTCTAACGAGTAACCACAAAATACACATTTTTCAGACCCCCACATGAAATATTTTTGAAGATGGACCACATGATAGGACACAAAACAATTAAAAGGTACAGAAACTCTATCCAGCAACTTCTCTGACCACAAGGAAAACTTGAGAATAATTTCAGAATAAGTCCTTGAAAATACACAAACATATAAAAACTAAATAACATGCTACTTAATGATGTCACAACCACTGAAGAAATTAAGACTGACTTAAAAAATGTATTCAAACTAATGATAATGAACACACGAGTTTTCATAACCTATGGGACACTGTGAAAGCAGTCATAAGAAGTAATTTCATAGTAATTAGTGCTTACAAGAAAAAAACAAAAGGGGGCAAATAGACAACTAATGACACATCTCAGAGAACTGGAAAAACCACAACAAGAAAACCCCCAAAAAATAACAAGAGAAAAGAAACAATAAAGATTCAAGCAGAAATAAATAAAATAGGAAATAAACGATGCAGAAAATAAATGAAACCAACATTGGTTCGTCAAGAAGATAAAAATATTGACACACTGTTAACTAGATTAAACAAGAAAAACAGAAAAAGGAGCCAGGTAAATCAAATTAACAGTGAAACAGGCAATATTAAAACAAGCATAACAGAAATACTGGGTTGTAGGAAAAGTTGGACACATTTGCATACTAAAACATGAAAAAATATGTCCTGACTTTTCCAATGACTTAACACAAAAGATCATGAAAAACTATTATGAGTGCCTTTTGGTCAGAACTGCCATCTTCCAGTAATTAACCAAAATAATGAACACAAAGGGAAAGAAGAGAGGCCCCTGATATATGTTCTCTAGGCCTTGTAGAAAATATGAAGTGGTTCTTTTAACAACATATATGCTTATCTACAAGAAAGGTGATATTGTAGACATCAAGGTAATGGGTACTGTTCAAAAAGAATGCCCACAAATGTTACTGTGGCAAAACTGGAAGGGTTTACAGTGTTACCCAGCATGTTGTTGGCATTGTTGTAAACAAACAAGTTAAGGGCAAGATTTTTGCCAAGTGTATTAAGCACATTAAGCATTCTAAGAGCAGAGATAGCTTCCTAAAACATGTGAAGGAAAATGACCAGAAAAAGTAGTGCTGGCTTGCTCTGCCCAGAGAAGCACACTTTGTGAAAACCAGTGGAAAGGAGCCTGAGCTACTGGCATCCATTCCCTATGATTTCATGCCCAGATGGGTGTTAAAAATGAATAAATTATGGTCTCTATTAAAAAAAAACTATGAGTGACTATACACCAATAACGAAGGAAACCTGGATGAAATGAACAAAACTTAAGGAAGTAAATAAATAAATAAAAATAATGGACAAATTTCTGGACACATATAATTTACCAAGACTGAATCAAGAAGATATGGAAAGCTTAAAAGGACCAATAAGAAACAATGTGATAGAATCAATAATAAATAGTCTCCCAACAAACAATAGGCCAGTTCTTGATGGATTTACTTCTGAATTCTACAGAATTTTTAAAGAGAAAACTATCAGTGTACTATTTCTAAAGACCCAAAAGGAATAAACTCTCCCAAACTCATTCTATGAAGCTTCCATTACCCTCATCCCTGAATAGACAAGTACATAACACCAACAAACAAATTACGGACCAATATGCCTGTTGAATATAGACACAAAAATTGTCAACAAGTTATTAGCAAACTGCATCCAATGACAAATTTAAAAATTATGCACCACTTCCAGGTAGGCTTTATTCCACGGATGCAAAGATGGTTCAACATATGTAAAACAAAAAAAACATAATACATCATATTAACAGAAAAAAAGATAAAAAATATATGATCATATCTACTGGTACACAAAAAGCATCTGATAAAATACAACATCCCTTCATGATTAAGACTCTCAGCAAAATCAGAATAGAAGAAATACTTCTCAATACAGTAAAAGCAATATGTGAAAAACCTGTATAAGAGTTTTCATACTGAGTGGGCAATAAATGAAAGCTTTTCCACTAAACACTGGAATAAGACAAGGCTGCCAACTTTCTCTTGTTTGTCAATATAGTGCCGCAAGTCCTAGATAATACAGTTGAACAAAAGAATAAAGTAAAAGGTATTCAAACAGGATAAGAAGTAAAATGATCTCTTTTTATAGATGACATGATATATACATAGAAACCCAAAGGAATTCACAAAAATAATTCTGAAAGTAATAAATAAATACAGTAAAGTGGCAGGATAGAAAATCAACATACAACATTCTATAGCATTTTTATGTATATTTTTATATACTAATAATAAACAGACTGAGGTATTGTAGAACTGAAAAGAAAAGTAAAGCCCATTTACAATAGCCACAAAAAGCATAAGATACCTAGAAATAAAACTAACCAAAGACTTTCACAAGAAAAATTATTAAAAAACTAAAAGGGAAATTGAAAATGATACAAAACCTGGAATGACTTCCCATGTCCTGGATTGGAAGGATTAATATAATCAAAAAATCTATTTGACCAAAATTAATCTATATATTTAGTGCAGTCTTGATCAAATTACCAGAGATGTTCTTCACAGAATTAGAAAAAACAATCTTTTTTATACATAATCATAAAATTTTACTGGAATCATAAAAAGCCCCTAATTGTCAAAGCAATACTGCACAAAAATAATAAAGTAGGAGGCATCTCACTCTCTGACCCCAAAACATATTACAGACCTGTGATAATCAAAACAGTATGGTACTTGCACAATAACAGGCATGGAAACCAGTGAAACAAACGTAATTGTGAAACATGCAGAACTGGTTTCTGACAAAGGGCATAAGACAAGTCAGTAGGCAAAAGAAAACCTCTTCAGCAAGTGGTGTAGGAAAAACTGGATATTCACCTGAAGAAAAATAAAACTGGAACCCTATGTCTCACCATTAAAAAATATCAACTCAAAATGAATCAAAGATCAAAACATAAAGCCTCAAACTATAAAACTACTGGTACAAAACACAATAGAACTTCTTGGAGACATCACAGTAGGCAAAGACTTCTTAAATAAGATCCCCGAAGAACAGGGAATAATCCAGAAAACAGGCAAAAGGAATTGTATCAGGTTAACAAGCTTGCATGTAGCAAAAGACACAATAATAAAAATAAAAGAGACAGTCATCAGAATGGAGAACATATTTACAAACTAAGCCTGAGATAAGGGACTGATAACCAGTATAGGGAATGTAAGCAGTTTGCCCCTTAAAAAAAAGTAAAGGGAAAAAATCCAATTAAAAGATAAGCAAATGAGCTGAGCAAACAAAGTCTCTAAGGAAGACACACAAACAGTCAAAAAGCATATAAAAAATGTTCAACATCTCTTATCATAAGGGACATTCAAGTCAAAACCACAATGAGATACTACCTAACTCCAGTCAGAATGGCTAAGAAAAATAAAAAAATGAATAGTGCTGGTGAGGCTGCAGTGGAAAGGGAACTCTCCTAAACAGTTGGTGAAAAAGTAAATTAGTTCGGGCACTGTGCAGAACAATATGGAGCTTCCTCAAAAACCTACAATAAATCTACCATATTATTTTGCAATTCTATTACTGGGTATCTGTCCCAAAGGACAGAAATACACTCAGTTGGAAAAACATTTGCACATTTATGGTTTTGGCAGCCTTATTTACAATTATTAAGACATGGCACCAACCTAAATGTCTAAGAACAGATAAATGGGTTGAAAAAGTGTGGCACATATATGCATGGAATACTACTCAGTCATAAAAAAATGAGACCCTGGCATTTGATAGAAAATTGACAAACATTGAGGATTTAATGTTAAGCAAATCAAGTCAGACTATGAAAGTGAGGCATTAGATGTCCCACTTACTAGATACTGAATGTTTGTGCTCTATGGCAGAAACTGAGAGACTGGAATGTATAAAAGCATGGAGAGCAACTGTGGATACTAGAGGCAGCATGGGAAGAAGATGGACAATGGGTAACGGAAGGTAGAATTCAAAATTTAATAAGCAATACATTTTAGGAACACAAAAATAAATTATCTGTAGATGATAATGTTTATGTTGGTATGTTGGACTGGACTAATACACAGTGTATTCATGCTGGGGAAATTCATTTTGTGTGCTGTAAAGATCTGCAGTATTTAAATATAAAATAAGTAAATAAAAGATTTCAACACACATATATTAAAGAGGCCGCTGAATTACAAATAAATACACAAATACATTTACAAATTCAATAGTAATTAAAGAAGTAAAAAATTAAAACCAGCTTAAACTAACAACCAGAGCTTTAATTACCATGCCATCTCCTGACTCCACTCTT
>NW_006203903.1:42090-46262 GCF_000334495.1 Tupaia belangeri chinensis
GGACGCGAACCGCGGTCGACTACGTGGGAATCCAGCGACATAGCCATTACGCTAACTGCTGGTTCCCGCTAGTATACATATTTTATGGCAAAAATGTCCCTCAGAAAAAAAAAATCAAAGAAATCTGTCAATTTTGATAACAAATGTATATTCTTGGAATGATAACATACACACTCAAACACACACATACGAATACAAATTTTATAAAGTAATAACAAACAGTATAAAACTAGAAATGAGATGAATAAACAGACCGATTGAACTATCAAGAGAACCTCTGAAAAATACCCCTGGCTTTTGCTATTTCATATCAGTGAAAGATAGCTCTTTAGAGAAGCAGGGAAAAAAATTTCCAAAGAACATTAGCTGTGAAGACAATATTATATCTGTGTAGGAAAAATGATGATGTACCTTTCTGCCCATGACACATAATTATTTCCAAAGACACCTTTTAAGAGTTATGTAAAACAATATTTTAAATAATTTATAAATTGGACTACATTAAGATAAAAATTCTATTCCTCAAATGATACACTTAAGGGATGCAAAGAGAAGTGACAAGAGCGTGAGAAAATAATGTTTAAAAAGTTTTTATTAAAATTTTTTTTTAAAAAACAGGGTCTTGCTAGCTTGTGATCCTCCTGCCTCCCAAGTACTAACTATTTTTTAAGAATTATTCAATTTTGTTTATCCCTTTTTTAAAAATTTGCTACAGGACACACATACTCACCAGATAGAGACAGAGAGAGAAAGCTACCAGGTCCAGGACTCAAATCATGGTCAGTCCTGTGGGACTTCAGCACCATAGCTACTATGCTACATCCTGACCCTGTAACTAAACATTTTTAATGAGAAAAAAGAGAGACCTCCCCCAAAGAAAAGTACACAAAGACACTTAGACAGACACTTTAGCTAGATTTCCAAATGTTCAATAAATGTGTAAAACATGTTTAACATCTTCAGTAAATGGGAAAATACCAAAACCAATTAAATAAAACTAAACAGTATCAATAAACATTTGGAACTGAACTCTAAGGGGAAAAAAAGGTTGAATGTCTAGTTATCTATACTTTAGGAAACTGATTCATTAAGCTCCCAGACATATGTACAACCAGCACAAACTCAAAGAAATATCAGAATGTAAGTACTATAAGAATTCATAGCATTAGTTTAAATATTTGAAACTGAGGTGGAAGAGGCAATAATTCATTAAGTGAGAAAAGAATGGGATAGCGTAGGGGAAGTGGTTCCAAGGAGTAAGTTATATTTTAGTTCTTATAGGTCCAATTTAATAAATAGTATAAAACACAACATAAGTTATATGAAGATGATATTTGTATAATATACACGCATACAAGTTTTTAGAAACAAGTATGTAGAAGATATAAGAAAAAAAATTATAGACCTGAAAAATGTGGTTACATATATGTACATGAAGAAAAACTCACCTTTACAAAGATGACCAATTTTTCAAAATTCATCAGAATGAAGTGCTATCTGTCACTGACAGAAATAATCCATCAAAATTTCAGTATGTTTTCTTTTCATGGAAAAATGGACCAAAAATTCTAAAATTTATCTTGAATGTCAAATATAAATATATATATAATTAGACAATTTCTGAATTAAAGCACTGGAGTAACTGACAATAATAAACACTAGGACCAGTAGTTAGCATAATGGCTATGAACTCCCATGTAGTCGACTACAATCGACTGGACCCGGTGACTTAAACTCATGCCAGGCGCATGTCCCTGTGTGTCCAAGATCCCGAGAGGAGAATGGAGAAGAAGGGATTGCGGCATGGCCATCCCCCCTGGGGGGTGATTTCTCACTTTCTGTCTGTCTGTCTCCGTCTTTCTGGCGAGCATGCTCCCTATAGCAAAAACCTCTCAAAAAAAAAAAAAAACAACTAAATATTATAAAACTACAAAACAGTAATCAAAGACAAAGATCAAGAGACAAGATAGTCAAAATCCATAAATTAAGTCATATTGAAATGATAATTATTAGGCCACCCCATGACATGAGGTTAATGCAGCTGGATCCCACATGGCCAAACATGGTTCAAGTCACAGACCTAACACCTTAAAAAGCAGGCCAGGCACATGTTCTGATGTGCCCAAATTTCTGAGGTGAGAATGAAGAAACTGAGGCATGGCCATATTTCTGGTTTGAGATTACTCCTTTCTTTCTTCCTCCCTTCCTTCCTTCCTTCTGTCTTTCTTCCTTTCTCTTTCTCTAGCAAGCACATATGCCCTATTGCAAAAAATTGATTGGAAAAAAAAAATCATAACACATGTCCAGCTTGGAGTAAATAACAAAGGTAACTTCAGTCTTGGAAGGCATATGGTTAACCATGATTTTGGGTCCCAAGGTCAGAATAAAATCAATCCTGTGAATAAGTGCACTTGCCTAAGATCCTGATGAGTTAGAGAGCTGGGGAAACATGGTAATGAATCCCTGTATGTGCTTATCTCTTTCTCTCAGTCTTGAGTGGATATGCATGCTCTATCATGAATAAAATAAACTGAAAAAAGAAAAAGTGATAGAAATCTAAGTCTGGAAAGTTTTTGCCCACTAGTGCTCCCATTCTGTCTTTATTGTTTTTATCAAAGGGTGCATATGCTCACTGGAGAGAGTCAGAGAGAAGGAAAGGGAGAAATGTTGAAAAGCCACACCACAATCCCTTCTCTTCTAGTCTCCTCTCAGGACTTTGGATACATGCCTAGTATGATTTTCAAGCTGCCAGGTCCAGTACTCATACCAGAGTTAGCCCATGTTTGAATCCAGTGTCTTAACCACCATACCACCTACTCACAGCAGTGCTTCACTTCTTAGCAGAGTCATTATTTAAAAATCTTGAAGCTACATTGGTGACTACATGGCCCTCACCAAGAGTCAGCACAAACCACTAGACAGAAGAGTGAAGTCATCTGAAATGAATCAGACTCTTGAGGCACCGCATGGCTAAAGCCTTATTTGCCATCCAGTCAACCAGAATAGAAACTACCCAGCTGAACCAACCCCAAATGTAGATCTAAGGAACCTTGAGCAAATAAATTGGCTAGTTTTTAGAATACTTATGTTCCTTACACAGAAAATGCTAAAGAATACACTTAAGCCCAAGCAATGTTTTTAACAATATTATGTGAGGCAGAAAGTCTTAAATACTTATCAGATACAATCAATAGAATGTTACGGCCATGTGTAAAACCTTTGAAAAACCTACAGAGCAATTTTGTGTACATTAGTAGATAAACTTTAAAAATTTTTACATCCTGTTAGTCTCTATACTTAAAAAGAGAAAAAAAAAAAAAAGGGCTGCAGATGGCCTAGCAGTTATGCCAGTGAACTATCCCATGGCTGATCACAGTTCAAGTACCAGGCATGGTGTCTTAAAACTCACACTGTGTATTTGTGCATGCATGCCCAAGATCTCAGAAGGAGAAAGGAGAAGGGACTGTGGTGTGACCATCCCCCCTAGGAAGAGATTTCTTACTTTTCCTCTCACTATCTTGATCTCTCTCTGATGTGCATATGTGTACTAAGGGAAAAACTCCTACACACACATAAAAAATTTCTAATTAATGAACAAAACATAAGGATTTGTTTCTCATACAATAGTACTGCATTACATTTTATTTACATTTTTTAAATTGGTTTAAACTAAAAGTGTTATATAGTCTAATTTTCCTATTTTACATAATGTAAAATAGGCTCTTATGGGTCAATGGGAAGCACTGTGGTTAAGGTAGTAGAGCCCACACATGGCTGAGTATGTGGTTCAAGTCCCAGATCCAGTGGCATGAAAACCAGGCCAGGCAAATGAGTAAGTGATTAAAGGTGTGTGTACACCCAAAATCATAGGAGAGAAGAGGAGAAAGGATTACAGAATTGGCCATCCCCCAAAGTTGGGGTGGTGGGGGAAATTCTGGTGAGTGTGTGTGTCCTACAGCAAAAATACCTTTAAAAAACAGAAAAAAAGAAAACAAAAAAGCTCATAAACTTTCTGCAGAATTTATCATCTTAATAAGACACTGCTGTTATTAAGTGAAAACTCTTTGAAACCACATAAGTCACAAAATTAGTTGAGGGATAGGAAAGGTATTACAAGTCATGTTTGTGTTAATCTCAATGTCATACAAAAAAATTTGAAAGTAAAAAAAAAA
>NW_006203903.1:46451-50237 GCF_000334495.1 Tupaia belangeri chinensis
TGCTTTTCTCTACTTGCCAAATTTGGTGACAGATCAGGTTTAAATGAACTCAAACACAGGAAACAATAACCACAGATTGAAAGAATGGAGTCTGTTTACACAGCACTGTAGACAGACAATCTCAGGATGACAGGTTATAACTTCATGCCAGGCCATGAAAGGCCGCCGGCCACCTGACTTGGCGCGCTTTCTGTCTAGAGGATATGTGACCCCAAATCAACCACAAAAGTTGGTTCTTGATGCAAAATGCAAGAGGTTTTATTTTTCCAGCCGGCTGAGGTCCAAGCACACACCTGACTCAGCAGGCCTGAGCGAGGACCCCATTTCTAGGGTTATAGGTCTTTTTATAAGCAGGAGAAGGTATGCGGAAGTTTAACGGGTAACTTTTTATAACTTATTTGTAGGGGGAAGAGCAGCAGCTCTTGTGACACAGGTGCATGGCTTATCTTTCCTTGTCCACATTCCGTTTATTCAATTCCTGGAGGTTTGCATAATTAAGTCTGTCAAAACTTGAGGCAGTTTATCAAAAGGGCGGAGCCCACAATAGTACAGAAGCAAAAAGGCAAAGGTTAAATTTTATCTTTACAGTGCAGGAAGGCACAGTTTAAATTTACTCTTACAGCCACACTCTAAGCGCTCTCCAATAAGTAACATCATTAGGGCTTTGCCTACCCATCTCAAACTCTCTATCCCTTCTGAAAGTTGGTCCAAACCTCTGAGCAACATCCAGTGCTTCAGAAGAAGGTAGGATTATCCAAATTTTGTCCACTCTAAGAAGAAAGATCAATAATTACTTTAGGTAAACTATTTTTTTTTCCTTTTCTAGGCTCTTCTGCCACTGCTCTGAAGTACTAATACAGCACTCAGGCCATGGGCGTGTTCTTTCAGGTGAGATTCCTATCTGTACAGTATAATTTTCTAACTTCATAATATTTAGTTTGTTCCAAATAAAATGCTACCATTCACCAGTACTTCAAACTGACTAACAGAAATCATTGTCACTCGATTCTGAATTTGAACATGTGTAAAATTATTTTTTTTCCCCTTAGGTTTTTGCCATAGGGTGAGTGCGCTTGCTGGAGAGTGACAGAAAGAGGGAGGGGTATGAGAAATCACCCAACAAGTATGATGGCCACAGCACAATCCCTTCTCTCTATTCTCCTCCTGGAAATTAGTACACAAAGGCACATGCACCTAGTGAGATTTTCAAGCTGCCAGGTCTTGGACTGAAGGAAAGGCTGCTGCTTCCTTCAGCCAAGTGGGTGTTCAAAACTATAACCACTACACCATCTGATGGTCCCTAAGTTTTTAAATTTATCCAGTAGTGGACCAGCCAGTGGCATTGAGCAAAGGCTGCTGGATCCACATGCAACTTTGTAGTTTGATTACCAGATCCAGTGGCTTAAAAATTACATCCAGAGCATGTTCACGTGTACCCAAAATCCCAAGGGGAAAATAAAGAAGAAGGGATTTTGGCATGCCCAGCACCCTGGCGGGGGGCTGATTTCTCCTTCCTCCTCACCTACCCTGCCCTTCTCTCTATCTCTGAGGCAAGTACTTGTGCCCCATAGCAACAATCTTAAAAGAAAAAAAGTAACTTACCCAGGAGTGCTAGGCAGGCCAAAGAAATGCAGGAGAGAACCAGAGGCTTAATTCACTTTAAGACACCAAGACACCCCACAGAGTTGCCATAGGAACACTCTGTCTGCAAAGACTCCACAGGTTGATAAACTTAATGAGATACAGAATAGCATCCATGCTATGATGTGCTAGGTGTTCAGATCCAACACCTGGGCAGGTTCTTGTCTGATGGTCACAAAGAATTAGAAATCTATACAAAAGGAGAGTATAGTAAACAAAGTTT
Source organism: Tupaia belangeri chinensis (assembly GCF_000334495.1). Lineage (NCBI taxonomy): Eukaryota > Metazoa > Chordata > Mammalia > Scandentia > Tupaiidae > Tupaia > Tupaia belangeri. Next base: position 48,316 of record NW_006203903.1, read on the forward strand.
ATTAGAAAAGAGTCAAAGCTTCCAGCTAAGCAAATGGGTATACTCAGGGTGTCAGAATGGACCCTGACAAGAAAAATTTAAAAAGATGTGAAAAATATTTGGTCTAAGGAGATGCAGAAAAAAATACTTAAAAAGCGATGCCAGCACAAGAGTTTTGTGCCACCAGGAGTCTTAAACTAATCATTGTCCTTGAGTTGGACACTGTGCTCAGGACTACAGCCAGTTTGTCTATTTTCAGCCAATCAGCAAGTGATCATAAATTTTTTGAAACAGGAAAGAGGTGTATATTGTTCAAGGCCTTCCCTCTGCTGCTCTCCAGACCAAGAGACACTGCACTTTTCATTTGGAATGTAGCAATGATATGGATAATGCTACTATCAGCTGTAATTATCTTAAGCAGGCTGCAAGCAGCTTTTTGTCCATGCAAGAAGCAAGAGCTTGGAGACAGATGTCTGACTACTTTTCTTATTTTCCAAAATCTTTTCAAAAGGGACTGGGGAAGTCATGCCCACAAACATTAACAGACCATTTATTTTGTATTAACAGGATTCTTCCTACCTCCTGTCTCTGGCATAATATCTTTGAGATGTATATTTCAATTGATCACAGTGTATTCTTTTGCTTATCTCTTTCCAAGATGCAGAAGTTCCCTTTTCCTTGAGATGTAGATTAAGCCTTTTTTTAATCTCTTCCCAAGACATAGATCTTCCCTTCCAATCACCAACCTAAGAATTGTGTAACCCACAAGCCCTGCTTCTACATGTCCCACCTTCTTGGGCCAGATCAATGGAAAATCTTTTCATTAAATGTTGTCTGTCAATCTCAGAAACAAAAGGAACCTCTGTACATAATCACCCTGAGAAAGGCACTCTTTTCCAGGCCTAGGTCACTCATATTGGGCTTGGAATTAAACCACATTAATTATTAATTTTACAGTTGGTTATTTTTTCCATCGACAAGCTAATTGAATTTTGCTGAGAGTTGTGAATGTATTTTTTATTAAAGTCTTCACTGTACTGACTCCATTTGTCTCCTACCCTCCATTCCGTGGACTCCTCACCCTATCTACCTACCCAGAGAGCTTACTTCCCTCTCATCAGGATCCTATATCAGAGCTGGAAGCTGAACTCCTGGTCCTCTGACCCCCTGGCTCCTCAACCTGAAGCAGGAGAACCTCCATTGAGAACTCTATATTGGAAACTTGCTTCCTCCTTTTTGTGTAAAAAAAAGTGACTAACATTACTAAATAACCTGAAACCCCCTACCTTGAGAACTTCCTTAGTGATAAGCTCCCTGCCACAAGCCATGAAGACCATTAAGATCCCATTGTGTTTTGGCAAAGGACTGGAAAGTGCCCTTAGCAATTATTAACCTGCTTGATCAGGCAGTGCAGCTTTATGGGTATCAGAAATATCTTATAGACTCCACATTCCTATCTTTCGACCCCTGGGCTAGGATCTTCGAGGGAGGACTGCCCCTAGTAGCTTCAGCCCCGGGGACCCCAAGCCAGACACCCCTCATTCAGCCAGGTACACAATCTTTTTTCTTTTTTACTCCCTTTCTCTTCCTGTCCCCTTACCCATGTCTTTCATTTGTAAATTTCTCTCTTCTGATTAACACATAGGAACGCCCTCAGTTCTACCACACCACACTCCCATCTTTCGGCCCCTGGTGAAATCACATGCCGCACTGGCGTGCGGTGTGCGACTTTTTCTTTATTCTACGTATTATTTTTTTCCCACTTATTCAGTCCTCACTTCCTTTATCTACACCATCCCTGGCTGTCTAGATAGGCCTAGAATTACAATCTGAAACATTCTAGCATTTTAAGACTCTCTAGAATCCTCCATTTCACTGAACCACCTGTGAAGAAGGAGATACATTTCTTTGTACACCTGAAGAGAATACTTTTTCTTGGACTA
>NW_006203903.1:50795-52202 GCF_000334495.1 Tupaia belangeri chinensis
TGAATAATTGGTATCCCAGAAGATGAAGAAACTAATAAGAGCATGGAAAACCTATTCCATGAAATCTTGGAAGAAAATTTCCCAAGCATAGAGAGGCACTCAAACATCCAGACCCAAGAAATACAAAGGTCACCAAATAGAATCAACCCAAGAAGATCTTCCCCAAGGCATATCATAGCCAGACTGGCTATGATATGGAGGGGATTAGGAGGAAGGTCAGAACTAGAGATGCTTTATTGCCCAGGAACAAGAAGCCAGGGGTATTGCTGTACCTAAGAATCAGAACCGTAGAGACGTTTTAAGTGCCTAGGTATTAACAATCTAGGGTGGTGCTGTACCTAAGAATTAAAACCATAAAATAATTCAAGTACCTAGGTGTGGGCAGTCAGGGTATTGCTACTCCTAAGAATCAAAACCATACAGAATTAATTAGTGCCTAGGTGTGAGCAATCATGGGTAATGCTACACCTAAGAATAGGATTTTGTATATAGACATCCTAATACGTACTTTAACACAAAAAGGTATTCAGGTCAGTAAAAGTCACCTCACATCATTTTGAACACCGAAGTCCTTCTGACCACGAGAAATTAGAAGAGTCTGCCGCTGATTATCACAACAGTTGGTCACCACAGGAGTTTAAAACTTTTAATTCACAGAAAAGAAACCAGGCTTCTAAACCTGTGGGGTTTAAGGGAGCAGTCAAAAAGGCTTTAAAAGATACCTATGCCAATTTTTGCTTATATCCTTTTGTGGAGGGGGAGACAGAGTGGGAGGCTATTTATTATAAACTGCTTAAAAAAATTAAACAAGCTGTAAAAGATTTTGGTCCTACTTCTTCATATACTATTACATTGGTAGAAGGTTTAACAGCTCAATGAATGACATCATATAATTAGACTCAATTAAATAAAGCATGTCTTTCAGGTGGGGACCTTTTACTGTAGAAAATAAAATTTAAAAAATTGACAAAAAATGAAATAAACCTCAAAACAGGCCACTAAAAAGCCTGCATACAAAGAGAAAAAATAGATCCCCAAACAAACTCCCATAACATTAGATATAATTATGAAAATAGGCTCCTTTATCAGAGTGGCTTCCCAAATGATTATCCCCTGCCAGCATTTAACAACCATATCAGGGTTTTGTTGATTTTTTTTATGGATGAATAGTATTCCATTGAGTATATGTGCCACAGTTTTTCTAACCATTCTTCAGTTTGTGGGCATTTAGGTTGTTTCCATGACTTAGCAATCTTGAAAAGTGCCACAATAAACATCAATGTGCAAGCACTTTTTCAATTGAGTATTCTTCTGTCCTTCGGGTAGATACCAAGGAGTGGGATTGCTGGATCATATGGTAGTTCTATTTGTAGATTTTGGAGGAATCTCCAAATTGTTCTCCACAGT
>NW_006203903.1:54742-65584 GCF_000334495.1 Tupaia belangeri chinensis
GCTCTTTTTTGGTTCTCATTTGCATGGAAAATCTTTTTCCAACCCTTCACTTTCAGTCTATGTATATCTTTATCCATGAAATGGGTTTCCTGTAGGCAACAGATAGAGGGTTTTTGTTTTTTAATCCATTCAGCCAGCCTGTGTCTCTTGATTGGAGAATTTAATCCATTAACATTCAATGTTATTATCAATGTTAATGGATCTGTCCCAACGTTTAAGTTGTCCATTGTTTTAGTTGCCTTTTACTGTTTTGTTTCTGGCTGTTACTTCTTTAGTTTTCCTGGAACAGTACTTTCTTCAGGGTTTCATGGAGAGCTGGCCTGGTGCTGGCAAATTCTTTCAGGTTTTGTTTGAGATGATTTTAATCTTTTTTTCCCATATTAAGGATAATCTTTCAGGATACAATAATCTTGGTTGAAATTGTTTCTCTCTTAACACTTTCAATATATCTTCCCATTGTTTCCTTGCTTGCATTGTTTCAGTTGAGAAGTCTGGTATTAGCCTGATGGGGTGACCTTTGTAAGTCACTTGTTGTTTCTCTCTTGCCAGTTTTAGTATCTTATCTTTATCTGTGGTCTTAGTCAGTCTGGCTATGATATGCCTTGGGCAAGATATTCTTGGGTTGATTCTATTTGGTGTCCTTTGTATTTCTTGGGTCTGGATGTTTGAGTGACTCTCTATGTTTGGGAAATTTTCTTCCAAGATTTCATGGAATTTTTTTTCCATGCTCTTATTAGTTTCTTCATCTTTTGGAATACCAATTATTCAGATGTTAGGACGTCTAATGGAATCTAGTAATTCTTGTATGTTATCTTCATTTTTTTTGTTGTTATTTTCTCTATCTTTTTGGTGGTTTTCTCTAGGTTAGAAGTTTTATCTTCTACATCAGAGATTCTACCTTCAGTATGGTCTAATCGACTTTGAATACTTTCGAGAGAGTTTTTGATTTCCTGTATTACAGACTTCACCTCTAAACTTCCGTCTTATTCTTCCTTAGCATTTCTTCCTTCATATCATTGAAGGACTTTCTCATCTCCTTTAGTTCATTGTCTCTTTTCTGTTCCAGCTCATAGTATTTGTTCAACATGAATGTTCTAAACTCTATATCAGACATTTTGGTAACGTCCTCTATTTTTTCAAGAAAAGGAAGGCAGTTACTGTGTTTCTTTGATGGAGACATACTCCCTGCTTTATTCAGGTCTGAGGTTCTTCTACTTCTAACCATTGGGAGATGTGTTCCCTTTGAAAAACCTTTTACGAGATCGTTTCTTTGAATAGGAACAAGTGTGTTTCCTTTCTGATGTGGAATGGAGACAGCCAAAGTCTCTCTTCAACTGTGTTTAGTAGTGTAATCCAAGAAAAAGTATTCTCTTCAGGTGTACAAAGAAATGTATCTCCTTCTTCACAGGTGGCTCAGTGAAAAGGAGGATTCCAGAGAGTCTTAAAATGCTAGAGTGTTTCAGAATTGTAGTTCTAGACCTATCTAGACAGCCAGGGATGGTGTAGATAAAGGAAGTGAGGACTGAATAAGTGGGAAGAAAATAATATGTAGAATAAAGAAAAAGTCCCGCGCCATGCGCTAGTGCGACGTGCAATTTCACCAGAGGTTGAAAGATGAGTGTGTGGTGTGGTAGGACTAAAGGTATTCCTATGTGTTAATCAGAAGAGAGAAATTTACAAATGAAAGATGTGGGTAAGTGGACAGAAAAGGAAAGGAAAAAAAAGTGTACCTGGCTGGAAGAGGGGTGTCTGGCTTGGGGGTCCTGGGTCTGAAGCTATGGGGGGCAGTCCTCCCTCAAAGTTCCTGGCCCAGGGGTCGAAAGATGGGAGTGTGGTGTGGTAGGACTGAGGGCGTTCCTGGCTGAAAGAGGGGGTCTGACTTGGGGGTCCTGGGTCTGAAGCTATGGGGGGCAGTCCTCCCTCAAAGTTCCTGGCCCAGGGTTCAAAAGATGGGTGTGTGGTGTTTTCTGGACTTTTTTTTTTTTAAACGCTCAATTTTGTTAATGAGTTCTTGTTCTGGATTGCCAAGGGGTGGCTCAGAAGAGTTTTAAGGCGGTGGCTGTGTTTTAACAGGTGGCCAAGCAAGATTATTGGTTTTAGGTGCTTCTGTCTCCAGAACTTCTTGCTCAGAGCTAGTTTGTTCCTCATCAGGATAATTTTTGAATTTGGAGAGGCAGGGGTATAGTTTTTTCTCTGGTTTGTGCGAAGTTTTTGGGGCATAGTTATTATCTTTTTGATTTCTGGGGTTTTTAGACTTTTCACTGTCCTGTGTGATATCTTCGTCACTATCTAAAGATATGAGGTCTATGGTTTGGGTCTTTTTAGGCTCAAGGATATCTGAGGGAGGAACACTCTTTTCTTTTGGTAGCTCATTTTGCATAACCTGTTCCCCTTCGGTAACAATGCAGAAATTTTTGGGTTTTTAGGGTGGGTACTAAGGATTTCATTTACTTGATTCCAATAGGAAAATGCGGTTACAGGAACCTTTTCTGGCCAAAGGTGGAGTAGTAATCTTTTAAGAGTGTCACCAGGAACCAGCAGTTAGCTTAATGGCTATGTTGCTGGACTCCCACGTAGTCGACCGTGGTTCACGTCCCAGACCCAGTGGCTTAAAACTCATGCTGGGCGCATGTGCGTGCGTGCCCAAGATCCCAAGAGGAGAATGGAGGAGAAGGGATTGCGGCGTGGCCATCCCCCCTGGGGGGTGATTTCTCTCTTTCTGTCTCTCTGTCTGTCTGGCGAGTGCATGCACCCTATGGTGGTGGGGGGAACCTCTCCAAGATTCAAAAGGAAGGAAAGCTTTCAAATTCACGTTATGAAGCCTCCATCATCCTCATTCCCAAAACAGATAAGGACATGACAGTAAAAGGAAAACTACAGACCAATATCGCTGATGAATATAGATGCAAAAATTTTCAACAAGATACTTGCAAATAGTATCCAACAATATATAACAAAGATTATTCATCACAACCAGGTAGGCTTTATTTCAGGAATGCAAGGGTGGTTCAACATATGCAATATCACAAATATAATATACCACATTAACAGAAAAAAAGATAAAAACCATATGATCATTTCATTTGATAATTTGATGCAGAGAAGGCGTTTGATAAAATACAACACTCTCATGATTAAGACTCTCAGTAAGATTGGTATAGAAGGGTCATTTCTCAACACAATAAAAGCAATCTATGAAAAACCTACAGGTAACATTATACTAAATGAGGGAAAGCTTAAACCTTTACCACTAAAACCTGTACTAGAAAAGGCTGCTCCTTTTCTCCACTGCTTTTTAATATAGTGCTGGAAGTCTTAGCTAATGCAATCAGAAAAGAGAACAATATAAAAGGCATTCAAATAGGCAAATAAGAGTTTAAAATATTTTTATTTGCAGATGACATGATGGTTTACTTAGAAGACACAAAAAGTTTCCATAAAAAAACTTCTCGAAGTAATAAATGAATACAGTAAAGTGGCAGTATACAAAAGAAAAATCCAGAAATCTACAGTATTTCTAAATATGAACAAAGAAGAGCTGATGAAAGGACTTTCTTTTACCATTGCCACAAAATTTATAAGATACTTAGGGATAAACCTAACTAAGGAAGTCAGAGACCTTTATAAAGAAAACTACGAGAATCTTACTTTATTCCAGGAATGCAAGGGTGGTTCAACATATGCAAGATCACAAATATAATATACCACATTAACAGAAAAAAAAGATAAAAACCATATGATCATTTAATTTGATGCAGAGAAGGCGTTTGATAAAATACAACACTCTCATGATTAAGACTCTCAGTAAGATTGGTATAGAAGGGTCATTTCTCAACACAATAAAAGCAATCTATGAAAAACCTACAGGTAACATTATACTAAATGAGGGAAAGCTTAAACCTTTACCACTAAAACCTGTACTAGAAAAGGCTGCTCCTTTTCTCCACTGCTTTTTAATATAGTGCTGGAAGTCTTAGCTAATGCAATCAGAAAAGAGAACAATATAAAAGGCATTCAAATAGGCAAATAAGAGTTTAAAATATTTTTATTTGCAGATGACATGATGGTTTACTTAGAAGACACAAAAAGTTTCCATAAAAAAACTTCTCGAAGTAATAAATGAATACAGTAAAGTGGCAGTATACAAAAGAAAAATCCAGAAATCTACAGTATTTCTAAATATGAACAAAGAAGAGCTGATGAAAGGACTTTCTTTTACCATTGCCACAAAATTTATAAGATACTTAGGGATAAACCTAACTAAGGAAGTCAGAGAACTTTACAAAGAAAACTATGAAAACCTTAAAAAAGATATTGAAAAGGTTATAAAAAAGTGGAAAGACTTCCCATGTTCCTGTTTGGAAGAATTAACATAATAAAATTGGCAATTCTATCAAATTAATCTACATATTTAATGCAATTCCAATCAGAATAGCAGAGATGTTCTTCATAAACTTAGAAAAGACAATCATAGAATTTGTCTGGAATCATAAAAGACCTTGTATTGCCAAAGCAATCCTGTGCAAGAAGAGTGTAGTGGGTGGCATATCACTCCCTGACCCCAAGATCTACTGTAAAGCTGTGATAATCAAGACAGCATGGTGTTGGCATAAAAACAGACAGGTGGATAAATGGAATAGAATAGAGACCCCAGAAACAAGCCCAAAATCTTACAGACAACTGATTTTTGACAAAGGATACCAATCAATCGATTGGAGAAAAGAAAATCTCTTTAGTAAATGGTGCTGGAAAAACTGGGTATCCTCCTGCAGAAAGATGAAACTGAACCCTTATCTTTCAACATTAACAAAAATCAATTCAAAATGGATCAAAAATCTGAACCTAAGACCTCAAATTATAAAACTACTGGTGGAAAATACTGGGGAAACTCTGGGAGACATTGGGGTATAAAAGACTTCTTAAATAAGACTCCCAAAAATACAGGCAATAATCCCTAAAATAGACAAGTGGGACTATATCAGACTAAGAAGTTTCTGCACAGCAAAAGACAGTAACAAGTGTGACCTGCAGCCCTCATAATGGGAGAATAATTTTGTAAAATATGCCTCAACAAGGGATTGATAACCAGAATACACAGGGAACTCAAGTGGTAAAAAATAAATAAATAAATAAATAAAGATTAACCCAATTAAAAGATAGGAAAATGCGCTCAACAAAAATCTCTCTCTAAGGAAGACATACAAATAGTCAAAAAGCATGTGAGGAAATGCTCTCCATCCCTCATTATAATGGAGATGTAGATTAAAACCACAATGAGATACCACCTAACTCCTGTCAGAATGGCAAATATTAAAAATATAAAAAATGATAAATGTTGGCAGGGATGTGGTGAAAAGGGAACTCTCCTACACTGTTGATGAGAACATAAACTAATTTAGCCACTGTGGCGAGCAATATAGAGATTTCTCAAAGTCCTACAAGTAGACCTACCATTTGATCCAGCAATCCCACTTCTATGTATCTATCCAAAGGACAGGAGAATGCTCAGTCAGAAAAGCACTTACACATCAATGTTTATTGCAGCATTATTCACAATCGCTAAGACAGGGAACCAGTCCAAATTTCCATAAACAGATGAATGGATTGAAAAACTGTGGCACATTTAGTCTATGGAATACTATTCAGCCATAAAAAAACAATAAGATTCTGGCATTTCATAGAAAGTGGTTGGATATGGAGATCTCTTGCTGAGTGAAGCAAGCCAGTATATAAAGAAAAGATATTGTATGTATCCACTTAATATATACTGACTACCCAGACTTTATGGTAGAGATCAAAATATTGGAGGGCATAAAAGCAGTGAAAATAGTTAGGAATGCTGAAGACAGTGTGAAAAAGGGCAGAGGGAGAAGAGAAGAGTATAGAAAAGGATAACAAGAGAACAAATAGACATGACTTTAGTGGGACACAGAAATGGTTTATTAATTCTTGATGATAACATGTATAGTATTCTCCATTGGACTGGTCTGAGAAGTATTTCATGTTGGGTAAATTCTTTATACAAACAAGATGATACATAGTGATTGAATGTTTAAAAAATAATGATAATAATCTGGAAAAAAGATGAAAAGCTATTTGTTGATGATGATGTGGATAATAATGACTTTGTCTTGACAGATATGCAAGGTATTCCTTCTGGAAAAACAAATATAATGCTCTGTAAAGATATATGTAATTCAATGTAATATAAACAAGATTATTATAATAAAGAAGAAATAAAATTAAAAAAAAGAAATTTGCCATATTTTAACACAGAAAGTTCCATTAGCCATGTCAATTGTGGTATGTTTCAGAGAGGTCAGTAAATAGAACGTTACATAAATGTATACTGTTTCTGTTGAAGTTTTTAACTTCTTGAGAATTATCAATTTCTTGACTGGGATATACTGTACTCATTTAGTCTAAAGTAAGCTTAGTGCTACTGAAAAGAAGTTGATTTTTACTTGTTATTTTGCTTCTCGGTACTTTTTATTATATAGCTTTTTCTGAGTTATATGTTGACAGCAAAGTTGTTTTCTTGAACTAGGAAATTAACATCAAATAGTATTTTTTTTTACTTTGAATTTTTTCCCCACAAAATCAATGAAGTCACTTGGTGGGTGCTGTCCTTTTTTTTTCCTCACTAACAACTTTCACTTTTTTTTTTTTTTGAGCGATTTTTTCTTTTTTTTGGTATAGGGCATGTGCACTTGTCAGAGAGACAGAGAGACAGAAAGTGAGAAATCACCCCCAGAGGGGATGGCCACGCCGCAGTTCCATCTCCATTTTCCTCTTGGGATCTTGGGCATGCCTGCACACACAGTTGACTACATAGGAGTCCAGCGATATAGCCATTACACTAACTGCTGGTCCGAAGACTGAACTTTTTATATATGCTGCTCAAGATCAGAAGCTCGACTTATTCAGAAGGGTTTTTATCAGAGGCAACAAGTCCCTGAAGAGAGCTGGTGATGAGTTGGCTTATAAAAGCTCTTCCGCATATGCAAGTTCCAGAGAGTACAGACAGTGAATGTACTCAATGTACTGTCCTTCTGGAGAAGAGGACACACTGGAACTGCAGAGACTATACTCAGAGCACAGTGGGAGCCTGCAGACACTCAGGAACTGTCACAAAGCTGTTTTTAGAAAAGGATGTTGAACTTCTTACTTTAGTTTGTAAAAGTATTATGTATTTATTTATTTACTTATTTATTAATTAGAGAGATTTTTTCCCATAGGGTTTGTTCACTTCCCAGAGATACAGAGAGACAAGAAATCATCTCCTAGAGTGGATGGCCATGCCGTAGTCCCCTTTCCTCTATTGTCCACTCAAGATTTTGGTCATACACATACATGTGCCCAGTGTGAGTTTTAAGCTGTTGGTCTGGGATTTGAGTCATAGTTGACTACATGGGAGTCCAGTAATGTAACCATTATGTCATCTGCTGGTCCTATGTTTCTAATTTTATGAAACAAAAAACTGAGATCAGGAGGTGATGTACCAGTTAAGGTACTGGCCTCCCAGATGGCCCTTCACAGTTTAAGTCCTGGACCTAGTGACTTAAAAATTATGCTGAGCATTATTTCAGGAGGAGAATGGAGAAGGGATGGTGCCATGCTATCCCTCTCTGGGGAATGATTACTCACTTTCACTTTTGCTGTTTCTCTATGTCTCTCTCCAGCAAGTGTACACCTCCTATGGCAAAAACATGATGGGACCAGCAGTTAGTGTAATGGCTATGTTGCTGGACTCCTACATAGTCAACCATGGTTTGCGTCCTGGACCCGATGGCTTAAACTCACGCCGGGCGCGTGTACATGCATGCCCAAGAGCCTGAGAGGAGAAGGAATTGTGGTGTGGCCATCCCCCCTGGGGGGTGATTTCTTGCTTTCTGTCTCTCTCTCTGCGTTTGTTGAGCACACCTCCCACCAAAAAAAAACCCCTCAAAAAAAAAAAAAAAAAAAAAAAAAGAACATGAAAACAATTACCAAGAAAAGGAACAATACTCTGTCATGCTCCCATATATTGTCAAAGAGCTACATTAAATCTTTCAATATAGAGATCTCCAAGTAGCATCATGACTAAGACACTGGGTTACCATGTAGTCAACTGTGGTTCAAGTCCCAGATGTGGCAGTTCACTTTCTCACTCCCTCTCCCCCACCCCGTCTCTTTATAGTCAAATTAAAAATCATAATAAACAAAGCTAGGTAGTCAATTCTAAAAAATAATAAAACAAAAATAGTTGCTGCTTCACTTGGGAGTGATTTTAAGTGGGAAAATCTTAGTGAATTTATCTACAGATTCTGTAAGGAGCAAACACCTTGGAAAGTGATCTACAAATATTGTGAGGAGTAAGCCTCTAGAAAAGGGAGCACTACCCAGAACAGCCCTCCTTTAAGAGACAGACAGCTTCATGGCTCCTGCGATCTAGCCATTTTGGGAGAAAGGAAGATGTCCCACTGATAACTGGGCCTCCACTGAGCGATTTTCTAATTTTTGAGTTTTATTGAAATTTTTCAAATATTAATTTTTTTTAGATTTATTTAAAAGTTTTTCTCTTCTTTTTCTGTTTCTTTTCTTTTTTATTTATTTATTTTTTGCTGTTGTCGGTATTGTTTCCCTCTCTCTGCTTCCTTTCTGCACACTCCTCGACCCTCAGATTAAACTTCCAAGTTTGGGAAGAAACAGACCATCCACCAGATGACTAGAAATCACTGCAGGACTACAAGAAATATGGGGAAGCAGGAAAATACCTCTCCCACAAGGGAAACGGATAGCTCCTCTTCATCACATAGTGCAATGAAAATGTCGGATAAATAATTCAGAACATTCATAATGGCAAAGCTAAAAGAGATGGAAGAGAAGAGAGACAAGGAACTGCTGAAGAGGAAGGAGAAAGGAGTTGAAGAGTTCCAGGAGGTGAGGAAATTCATGCAAGATCTAAAAGAGGAATTTCACACTTTACAAAAAAATCAGATGGAACTGTTAGAGATGAAGGCTATAATACAAGAAGTCAAAATCTCCCTTGAAAGTATTAAAAGCAGACTAGATCATACAGAAAATAGAATCTCTAATGTAGAAGAGAAAATGGTTGGCCTAGAAAAATCCACCGCGAAGACTGAGAAAATGGCCCAAAAATTTGAGAATAATATGCGAGAAGTACTAGATACCATCAAACGTCCAAACATCCGGATAATAGGCATCCCAGAAGGTGAAGAGACTCATAAGGGCATTGATAATCTATTCCATGAAATCTTACAAGAAAATTTTCCAAACCTGGAGAGGCACTCAAAGATTCAGTCCCAAGAAATACAGAGGACCCCAAATAGAATCAACCCAAGAAGATCTTCTCCAAGACACATTATAGCCAGATTGACCAAAACCACAGACAAAGACAAGATACTAAGACTGGCAAGAGAAAAAAGGCAAGTTACCTACAAAGGGTATCCCATCAGACTAACGGCAGACCTCTCATCGGAAACAATGAGAGCGAGGAGAGAATGGGAAAATGTATTCAAAGTATTAAGGGAAAAGCAATTTCAACCGAGAATTCTGTACCCAGCAAGGTTATCGTTCATTTGGGAAGAAAAGACACGAACTTTCCCAGATAAACAAAACCTGAAAGAATTTACCAGCACCAGACCGGATCTCCAAGAAGTTCTTAAGGGAGTGCTATGTCAGTAAAATTAAATGCAGACACACAGAAATAAGAGTTCAGAAACTAAGAAAATGGGCAACTTAATTGTAGGGCCAAAAGCTGGAGTTGAGTATTACATCCCAGATTTCAATCTGGAACATCGAACCTCAACAGATACAGAAGAAAGATTAAGTACATGAGACTGAACTGATGAAACAGTATTCTACGACTTGACTAAAATATTGCTGCTTTTCTTCTAAGCTTTGTTGTCTGGTTTTAAGGACTTTTGTCCTGTCTTCAGCTATCAATAGATTCATGTTCCGACTATTTGAACAGAATACTAACCTGTTTCTAGGCTTTAAGTTTCAAAGAAATATCCTTACCAGTTCAAAACTGCTTTTCTTGAAACCATCGGCTGATCTTGCTATTGAAAGTAGTTAGATTACTTATGATATTGTGTGACCAACGAAATGTTGGGGGAAAAGGGATTGAAGACAACTGTAGACAGCAGAGATAGTGTAATAAGAGAGTGGAATAGGGCAGAGGGCTAGACATGGGGTAAAAAAACATATATATGAAAGTAGAAATGGAATATTATGGATGATAACATGCATTATTAAGCCACTATATAGTATATTCTAGATGGGAAACCACATTTAGAATGTTGTGATGATGCTCAGGGAATGAATGTAAATTAATAAAAAAAAAAAATTTTCAGAAGAAAAAAAAAAAAGGCATTAGAAATACCTATTTGATGACTGCAGTTAAGCTATATAGCCCTAGTTAGGTGCTACTTTACAGTATGTTCATTCTATTCACTGAGGTTTATGCCTAAAGTCAGTCTTGTGTTCATGGATATGTACATATCAGCTGTGCTTGCTATTGAAAATATTTAGATTTATTAAGATATTTAGTGAAACAATAAAATGGGGGAGGCATAGAAAGCAACAATAGATACCAGACACAGTGTGGGAGGAGGGTGGGAGATGGCAGAGGGTGAGATAGGGAATCAAGGATGGGAAAAAAGGCAAAATATACAGAAAACAAGAAATGGAAAATGATTTGTTGACAATAACACATATGTTGATGTGCTTGATTGAGCCAATATACAGTGTATTCTCAATGGAAAAATCTCATTTTGTATGCTATAATGATGTACAGTGAATGAATGTAAATAAAAAAAAAAATTTATAAAAAAAAAA